>NW_026782021.1:600000-754195 GCF_031769215.1 Ylistrum balloti | reverse complement strand
GTGAAATGACCGTTCATTAATGTTTCAAACTATGTTAATGTTCCAAACTATTTAGATTGGTTTACTTCAATGATATTTTTTTCATATTATTTGCAATGAACTGTAGGTATTCCTTACTATAATCCATAACCATAATTTGGCACATTTGTGGGCAGTCTTCGGTGAAATGACCGTTCATTAATGTTCCAAACTATGTTGATGGGTTTACTTCAAAGACATGTTTCATAATAGTTACAATGTTCTGAAGATATTCTTTGCCATATTTTGGCACATTTGTGGGCAGTCTTTGGTTAAATTGCCGTTAATTAATTTTCCAAAATATGTTGATGGGTTAACTTCATTTACAAATATATATCTATTTTTTTAGTTTTAGTAATGTATTGTAGGTATTCCTTACTATAATTCATCACCATAATTTGGCACATTTGTGGGCAGTCTTTGTGTGAAGTGACCGTTCATTAATGTTCCAAACTATGTGGATGGGTTTACTTCAATGATACTTTTGAAAATTATAGAAACGTTCGGAAGGTATTCTTTGCCATAATTTGGCACATTTGTGGGCAGTCTTCGGTGAAATGACCGTTCATTAATGTTCCAAACTATGTTGATGGGTTTACTTCAAAGACATGTTTCATAATAGTTACAATGTTCTGAAGATATTCTTTCCAATATTTTGGCACATTTGTGGGCAGTCTTTGGTGAAGTGACTGTTCATTAATGTTCCAAACTATTTGGATTGGTTTACTTCAATGATATTTTTTTTACATTATTTGCAATGAACTGTAGGTATTCCTTACTATAATCCATAACCATAATTTGGCACATTTGTGGGCAGTCTTCGGTGAAATGACCGTTCATTAATGTTCCAAACTATGTTGATGGGTTTACTTCAAAGACATGTTTCATAATAGTTACAATGTTCTGAAGATATTCTTTGCCATATTTTGGCACATTTGTGGGCAGTCTTTGGTTAAATTGCCGTTAATTAATTTTCCAAAATATGTTGATGGGTTAACTTCATTTACAAATATATATCTATTTTTTTAGTTTTAGTAATGTATTGTAGGTATTCCTTACTATAATTCATCACCATAATTTGGCACATTTGTGGGCAGTCTTCTGTGAAATGACAGTTCATAAATGTTTCAAAGTATGTTGATAGGTTTACTTCAATGATACTTTTTGCGAATTATAGAAACGTTCGGAAGGTATTCTTTGCCATAATTTGGCACATTTGTGGGCAGTATTCGGTGAAATGACCGTTCATTAATGTTTCAAACTATGTTGATGGGTTTACTTCAAAGAATGTTTCATAATAGTTACAATGTTCTGAAGATATTCTTTCCAATATTTTGGCACATTTGTGGGCAGTCTTTGGTGATGTGACTGTTCATTAATGTTCCAAAGTATTTAGATTGGTTTACTTCAATGATATTTTTTTACATTATTTGCAATGAACTGTAGGTATTCCTTACTATAATCCATAACCATAATTTGGCACATTTGTGGGCAGTCTTCGGTGAAATGACCGTTCATTAATGTTCCAAACTATGTTGATGGGTTTACTTCAAAGACATGTTTCATAATAGTTACAATGTTCTGAAGATATTCTTTGCCATATTTTGGCACATTTGTGGGCAGTCTTTGGTTAAATTGCCGTTAATTAATGTTCCAAAATATGTTGATGGGTTAACAATGATATTTTTTTTACAAATGTATATCTATTTTTTTAGTTTTAGTAATGTATTGTAGGTATTCCTTATTATAATCCATAACCATAGTTTGGCACATTTGTGGGCAGTCTTCGGTAACATGACTGTTCATTAATGTTCCAAACTGTGTTGATGGGTTTACTTCAAAGATACTTTTTGCGAATTATAGAAACGTTCGGAAGGTATTCTTTGCAATAATTTGGCACATTTGTGGGCAGTCTTTTGTTAAATGGCCGTTCATTAATGTTCCAAACTATGTTGATTGGTTTACTTCAAAGATATTTTGAATAAACGTTCGGAAGGTATTTGTTGCCATAATTTGGCACATTTGTGGTCAGTCTTCGGTGAATTGGCTGTTCATTAATGTTCCAAACTATGTTGATGGGATTACTTCAAAGACATGTTTCATAATTCAAACAATGTTCTGAAGATTTCTTTGCCATATTTGGCACATTTGTGGGCAGTCTTTGGTTAAATGCCGTTCATTAATGTTCCAAACTATGTTGATGGGTTTACTTTTCAAATGTATATCTGTTTTGTTTTACAATGTTCTGAAGTATTCTTTATAATCCATAACCATATTTTGGCACATTTGTGGGCAGTCTTTGGTGAAATGACCGTTCATTAATGTTCCAAACTATGTTAGATTGGTTTACTTCAATGATTTTTTTTTTACATTATTTGCAATGAACTGTAGGTATTCCTTACTATAATCCATAACCATAATTTGGCACATTTGTGGGCAGTCTTCGGTGAAATGACCGTTCATTAATGTTCCAAACTATGTTGATGGGTTTACTTCAAAGACATGTTTCATAATAGTTACAATGTTCTGAAGATATTCTTTCCAATATTTTGGCACATTTGTGGGCAGTCTTTGGTTAAATTGCCGTTAATTAATTTTCCAAAATATGTTGATGGGTTAACTCCATTTACAAATGTAAATCTATTTTTTTAGTTTTAGTAATGTATTGTAGGTATTCCTTACTATAATTCATCACCATAATTTGGCACATTTGTGGGCAGTCTTCTGTGAAATGACAGTTCATAAATGTTTCAAAGTATGTTGATAGGTTTACTTCAATGATACATTTTGCGAATTATAGAAACGTTCGGAAGGTATTCTTTGCCATAATTTGGCACATTTGTGGGCAGTATTCGGTGAAATGACCGTTCATTAATGTTTCAAACTATGTTGATGGGTTTACTTCAAAGGCATGTTTCATAATAGTTACAATGTTCTGAAGATATTCTTTCCAATATTTTGGCACATTTGTGGTCAGTCTTTGGTGAAGTGACTGTTCATTAATGTTCCAAACTATTTAGATTGGTTTACTTCAATGATATTTTTTTACATTATTTGCAATGAACTGTAGGTATTCCTTACTATAATCCATAACCATAATTTGGCACATTTGTGGGCAGTCTTCGGTGAAATGACCGTTCATTAATGTTCCAAACTATGTTGATGGGTTTACTTCAAAGACATGTTTCATAATAGTTACAATGTTCTGAAGATATTCTTTGCCATATTTTGGCACATTTTTGGGCAGTCTTTGGTTAAATTGCCGTTAATTAATTTTCCAAAATATGTTGATGGGTTAACTTCATTTACAAATATATATCTATTTTTTTAGTTTTAGTAATGTATTGTAGGTATTCCTTACTATAATTCATCACCATAATTTGGCACATTTGTGTGCAATCTTCTGTGAAATGACAGTTCATAAATGTTTCAAACTATGTTGATAGGTTTACTTCAATGATACATTTTGTTTTGGCACATTTGTGGGCAGTCCTCGGTGAAATGACCGTTCATTAATGTTCCAAACTATGTTGATGGGTTTACTTCAAAGACATGTTTCATAATAGTTACAATGTTCTGATATTCTTTGCCATATTTTGGCACATTTGTGGGCAGTTTAAATGATATTTTTTTACTTCAATGATATTTTGTGGGCAGTTTTCATTAATGTTCCAAACTATGTTGATGGGTTTACTTCAAAGACATGTTTCATAATAGTTACAATGTTCTGAAGGTAGTCTGTGCCATAATTTGTCACATTTGTGGGTAGTCTTCGGTGAAATGACCGTTCATTAATGTTCCAAACTATGTTGATAGGTTACTTCAATGATATACTTTTGGCACATTTGTGGGCAATGATACTTTTTGAAATTATAGAAACGTTCGAAGGTATTCTTTGCCATAATTTGGCACATTTGTGGGCAGTCTTCGGTGAAATGATTAATGTTCAAACTATGTTGATAGGTTTACTTCAAAGTTGTTTCATAATAGTTACAATGTTCTGAAGATATTCTTTCCAATATTTTGGCACATTTGTGGTCAGTCTTTGGTGAAGTGACTGTTCATTAATGTTCCAAACTATTTAGATTGGTTTACTTCAATGATATTTTTTTACATTATTTGCAATGAACTGTAGGTATTCCTTACTATAATCCATAACCATAGTTTGGCACATTTGTGGGCAGTCTTCGGTGAAATGACCGTTCATTAATGTTCCAAACTATGTTGATGGGTTTACTTCAAAGACATGTTTCATAATAGTTACAATGTTCTGAAGATATTCTTTGCCATATTTTGGCACATTTGTGTGCAGTCTTTGGTTAAATTGCCGTTAATTAATTTTCCAAAATATGTTGATGGGTTAACTCCATTTACAAATGTAAATCTATTTTTTTAGTTTTAGTAATGTATTGTAGGTATTCCTTACTATAATTCATCACCATAATTTGGCACATTTGTGGGCAGTCTTCTGTGAAATGACAGTTCATAAATGTTTCAAAGTATGTTGATAGGTTTACTTCAATGATACTTTTTGCGAATTATAGAAACGTTCGGAAGGTATTCTTTGCCATAATTTGGCACATTTGTGGGCAGTCTTCGGTGAAATGACCGTTCATTAATGTTTCAAACTATGTTGATGGGTTTACTTCAAAGGCATGTTTCATAATAGTTACAATGTTCTGAAGATATTCTTTCCAATATTTTGGCACATTTGTGGTCAGTCTTTGGTGAAGTGACTGTTCATTAATGTTCCAAACTATTTAGATTGGTTTACTTCAATGATATTTTTTTACATTATTTGCAATGAACTGTAGGTATTCCTTACTATAATCCATAACCATAATTTGGCACATTTGTGGGCAGTCTTCGGTGAAATGACCGTTCATTAATGTTCCAAACTATGTTGATGGGTTTACTTCAAAGACATGTTTCATAATAGTTACAATGTTCTGAAGATATTCTTTGCCATATTTTGGCACATTTGTGGGCAGTCTTTTGTTAAATGGCCGTTCATTAATGTTCCAAACTATTTGGATTGGTTTACTTCAATGATATTTTTTTTACGTTATTAGCAATGAACTGTAGGTATTACTTACTATAATCCATAACCATAATTTGGCACATTTGTGGGCAGTCTTCGGTTTAATGGCCGTTCATTAATGTTCCAAACTATGTTAATTTTTTTTTATTTCAAAGACATGGTTTATAATAGTTACAATGTTCTGAAGATATTCTTTGCCATCGTTTGGCACATTTGTGGGCAGTCTTCGGTGAAATGACCGTTCATTAATGTTCCAAACTATGTCGATGGGTTATCTCCATTTTCAAATGTATATCTATTTTGTTTAGTTTTAGTAATGTACAGTAGGTATTCCTTACTATAATTCATCACCATGATTTGGCACATTTGTGGGCAGTCCTCGGTGAAATGACCGTTCATTAATGTTCCAAACTATGTTGATGGGTTTACTTCAAAGACATGTTTCATAATAGTTACAATGTTCTGAAGATATTCTTTGCCATATTTTGGCACATTTGTGGGCAGTCTTTGGTTAAATTGCCTTTAATTAATGTTCCAAAATATGTTGATGGGTTATCTCCATGATTTTTTTTCACAATTTGCAATGATGTAGGTATTCCTTACTATAATTCTAATTTGGCACATTTGTGGGCAGTCTTCTGTGAAATGGCAGTTCATAAATGTTTCAAAGTATGTTGATAAGTTTACTTCAATGATACATTTTGCGAATTATAGAAACGTTCGGAAGGTATTCTTTGCCATAATTTGGCACATTTGTGGGCAGTCTTCGGTGAAATGACCGTTCATTAATGTTTCAAACTATGTTGATGGGTTTACTTCAAAGGCATGTTTCATAATAGTTACAATGTTCTGAAGATATTCTTTCCAATATTTTGGCACATTTGTGGTCAGTCTTTGGTGAAGTGACTGTTCATTAATGTTCCAAACTATTTAGATTGGTTTACTTCAATGATATTTTTTTACATTATTTGCAATGAACTGTAGGTATTCCCATAATTTGGCACATTTGTGGGCAGTCTTCTGTGAAATGACAGTTCATTAATAATATGTTGATAGGTTTACTTCAATGATACATTTTCATAACCATAGGTATTGGCACATTTGGCACATTTGTGGGCAGTCTTCGGTGAAATGACCGTTCATTAATGTTCCAAACTATGTTGATGGGTTTACTTCAAAGACATGTTTCATAATAGTTACAATGTTCTGAAGATATTCTTTCCAATATTTTGGCACATTTGTGGGCAGTCTTTGGTGAAGTGACATTTCCAAACTAGTTAATGTATCTGTAGGTATTCCTTACTATAATTCATCGCCATAATTTGGCACATTTGTGGGCAGTCTTTGTGTGAAGTGACCGTTCATTAATGTTCCAAACTATGTATTTTGTGTTGCCATAATTTGGCACATTTGGCAGTCTTTTAATGTTTCATATAGTATGTTTTTTTACATTATGATAAATTCCCGTTTTGTTCCAAACTATGTTGATTGCAATTTGGCACATTTGTGGGCAATTTTTGGTGAAATGACCGTTCATTAATGTTCCAAACTATGTTGATGGGTTTACTTCAATGACATTTTCATTAAGAAATGTTCAAGGTATTCTTTGATACCATAATTTGGCACATTTGTGGGCAGTCTTTGGTGAAATGACCGTTCATTAATGTTCCAAACTATGTTGATGGGTTTACTTTTCAAATGTATATCTATTTTTTTAGTTTTAGTAAATGAATAGTTTACAATGATGTAGGTATTCCTTACTATAATATTCCATAATTTGGCCATAATTTGGCACATTTGTGGGCAGTCTTCGGTGAAATGACCGTTCATTAATGTTCCAAACTATGTTGATGGGTTTACTTCAAAGACATGTTTCATAATAGTGACAATGTTCTGAAGATATTCTTTGCCATATTTTGGCACATTTGTGGTCAGTCTTTGGTGAAGTTTTAGTAATATATTGTAGGTATTCCTTACTATAATTCATCACCATAATTTGGCACATTTGTGGGCAGTCTTCTGTGAAATGACAGTTCATAAATGTTTCAAACTATGTTGATAGGTTTACTTCAATAATACTTTTGAAAATTATAGAAACGTTCGGAAGGTATTTGTTGCCATAATTTGGCACATTTGTGGGCAGTCTTCGGTTACATTACTGTTCTTTAATGTCCCAAACTATGTTGATGGGATTACTTCAAAGACATGTTTCATAATAGTTACAATGTTCTGTAGATATTCTTTCCAATATTTTGGCACATCTGTGGGCAGTTTTTTGTTAAATGGCCGTTCATTAATGTTCCAAACTATGTCGATGGGTTTACTTCAAAGACATGTTTCATAATAGTTACAATGTTCTGAAGATATTCTTTGCCATATTTTGGCACATTTGTGTGCAGTCTTTGGTTAAATTGCCGTTAATTAATGTTCCAAAATATGTTGATGGGTTATCTCCATTTTCAAATGTATATCTGTTTTGTTTAGTTTAGTAATGTACAGTAGGTATTCCTTACTATAATCCATAACCATAGTTTGGCACATTTGTGGGCAGTCTTCGGTGAAATGACAGTTCATAAATGTTAAGAAATATGTTTATAGGTTAAATTCAATAATACCTTTGAAAATTATAGAAGCGTTCGGAAGGTATTCTTTGCCATAATTTGACACATTTGTAGGCAGTCTTCGGTGAAATGACAGTTCATAAAAGTTTCAAAATATGTTGATAGGTTAAATTCAATGATACTTTTGAAAATTATAGAAACGTTCGGAAGGTATTCTTTGCCATAATTTGGCGATGAATTGGCTGTTCATTAATGTTCCAAACTATGTTGATGGGATTACTTCAAAGACATGTTTCATAATAGTTACAATGTTCTGTAGATATTCTTTCTAATATTTTGGCACATCTGTGGGCAGTCTTTTGTTAAATTCCCGTTCATTAATGTTCCAAACTATGTTGATGGGTTTACTTCAAAGACATGTTTCATAATAGTTACAATGTTCTGAAGATATTCTTTGCCATATTTTGGCACATTTGTGGGCAGTCTTTGGTTAAATTGCCGTTAATTAATGTTCCAAAATATGTTGATGGGTTATCTCCATTTTCAAATGTATATCTATTTTGTTTAGTTTAGTAATGTACAGTAGGTATTCCTTACTATAATCCATAACCATAGTTTGGCACATTTGTGGGCAGTCTTCGGTGAAATGACCGTTCATTAATGTTCTGAACTATGTGAATGGGTTTACTTCAATAATACCTTTGAAAATTATAGAAGCGTTCGGAAGGTATTCTTTGCCATAATTTGACACATTTGTAGGCAATCTTCGGTTACATGACTGTTCATTAATGTTCCAAACTATGTTGATGAATTTGCTGCAACGACATGTTTCATAATAGTTACAATGTTCTGAAGATATTCTTTCCAATATTTTGGCAAATTTGTGGGCAGTCTTTGGTGAAGTGACCGTTCATTAATGTTTCAAACTATGTGGATAGATTTACTTCAATGATACTTTTGAAAATGATCGAAACGTTCGGAAGGTATTCTTTGCTGTAATTTGGCACATTTGTGGGCAGTCTTTGGTTAAATGACCGTTCATTAATTTTCCAAAATATGTTGATGGGATTGCATAAAAATCTTTTTAAACCATATCACCAGCGTTTTGAAGATTTTGTTTTAAAAATAAGTCCTTGTCATAATTTTTCATGTTTTTGAGCAGTCTTTGGCAAAATGACAGTTCATTACTGCTTCAAATTATATTGATGGATAGATTTCAGACATGTTTGACAATATTATCAAAGTTTTGTAGATATTATTTACCATACTTTGGCACACTTGTGGAAAGTTTTCGATAAATTGTTCAATAAATTCGATATTTATTGATAAATTTACTTCAAAGATATTTTGCAATATTATCTATGTTATCAAGAGATGAAAATCTACGCTTGGTCATAATTTGGCACTTTTGGACAGTTTTGGGTGAAATGGCTATTCAGTAATGATTATGTTGATAAATTTATTTCAAAGAAATTTTGACAATAACATCAACGTTTAAAGATTTTTTTTCTTCTAATTTGAAATTTTGAAAATCTATTCCTGGCCATAATTTGTGGACAACCGTCAGTGAAAAGCCATTTATTGATATTCCAAAATATGTTCATGAGAAATATTGTCATGATAATGAACGTTTTGAAAATTATTTAAATTCTTTTTAAGTTAGGAATTAATCTATTGCCATAATGTGGCACATTTGTGGTCAGCCCCTGGTGAAATGTTGTTCATTATTGTTTCAAAAATATTAATGAATGTCGATAGATTTTAGTATGCCTACACGTTTGGCTGTATGGTAACACAATATATTATCAATAAAAAAGAAGAAAAATTAGCGGATGAAAATGCACACTATTTAGAAGTTAGATACAAGTTAGGAGTTAGACGATAGTTAGAATTTAAATACTACTTTAAAATTAGACACATGTATTAGTAAATTATACACTTGTACAAAGTGATGCACTTTATCTTTTGCAACAATTTGATTTAAACAATGTCATTAACAAAACAAAGAAAGACTAAATGTTTGAAATTGTATCAAATTTTATTAAAGGATAAAATTGACATTAAAAATGATAAACAAATATTAACATGACAACATGTCACATATATTTGTGTAAGTATAAAAGAAACAAAACCAAATACTTCACTCGAATTCTAATATCACAGTTAAAAACAAAATATGTAAAGAAAAACATATAGATTAATTTATAATTCAACAATTAATTTTACACTATGAAATCAAGTGATAATGACAAAACCTGTACTGTTGATATGGCAAAGTAATGGTATGATGATATACCGGAATGTTAAATATTTATTTTCTGTATCCTCGTTCACTTTATAACTTTGAGTTATAATTATCCCATAGATATCAGAAGAATCTCAATGTACAGCACTGTTTCCACCAGTACAATGTTTGATCACTCAGTCAAATTTAAACAGAATGATGGGGTAAATGTACGAATTAATTCCTTAATGTACATGATACATGTAAAAAGGAAGGCAACAAATTAAAGCACATAGGAAACATAACAACACAATCAATTAACAATAGAATAACAATTTATGTAGACAAAAATGTTCCTTTGTATCCAATGCTGTTGCAGAACAATGTCTTCAATTCCTTTTTATTCCATATGGAAACATAGCATCACCACAAAATCCAGTCCAGCCCAGTTTAATCCTCAAACCATAGTGTCAAACAACATCTCATTACCTAATTCTAACCAGTTTCCTTTTTGTAATATAACAGAAAAAGTAAGCATGGCAAAAAGGAAAATCAGTAGATGAAATAAGACACTATTTAGAAGTTAGACACAAGTTAGGAGTTAGATGCTAGATTTGAGTTAGACGATAGGAAAGGAGTTAGACACTACTTTGAAATTAGATACATGTGCTAGTTAGTTATACACTTGAACAAAGTTAGACACTAGATAGAAGATAACCACTAGTTCATCAATGGTTAGATGTAAGAGAATACGAAGAGGTTAGACACTAGACAGGGTAAGATGCTACAAAGAAATTAGACACAAGGGGAAAAGTTAGACACCAGACAGGGTTAGATGTTAGTAAAATATTAGAAACTAGATAGGATTAAATGCTACTACGTTAGACACTAGTAAACGGTTACACACTCGATAGGGTTAGATGCTACTACAAAGTTAGACACCAGTTAGAATTTGGATGATACATATGTGTAATCAAAAGATAGACAGTAGTAGTATTTAGATGTTTGACAAGAGTTAGGAGTTGGACATTAAACAGGAGTTAGTAATAAACATGTAGTTATGAGTTAGACAAAAGTTTGATACTAGATTAGTTTTTAAAGAATCAAAATGCTGGTCTCATCTTAACAATATACCCGATATATAGGTAAAAAACAAAGGAATAGTTCCATATTAACAACATAACAATGACATTGTGTATATAATATATAAACAGATAGCATGGATAAAGCTTATGGCTACAGTTTAGTATAACCTATCCACAAACATCAGTCAGTTATTGCTATCAAGGATGACATTTACACTAATGACAAAGCATCTATATAATCACAACACTCTCTCATTCGAAATAATATATATCCTCAGTATCAACTGAAATGAAATCTTGTAGTTGTATAACTGCCATAGCAGTATCGTCCTTAGCAGGTATCATGGCTAGCTAATAAATCAGGGTGTCATGTCTTTATACTAGTGTGATTGTTAAAGTTAGGGGCATGTCTGTACAACCATAAAATGAATATACAGGGAGTAGATCACAGACTGCTACTGGAAATACATCTACAGATATTAAGTAAAGTGAGGACAATACAGTAAGGTAAGTATTTATACATAATTAGAAAGAAATGCATTTCAAAGGACTGATACATATACAAATAAAAAGTAATGTAGTATGTAACATGCTAAAAAAATACATTTGGAAAAAAAATTATATTGTTCTGGACGGATCTTATCAAATATCACATGTAAACTTTTCAAAAAAAAATGGCAGAAAAAAAATGAACTGTAAATGTGTTTTTTTTTTTGTTTTTTTTTTTTGAGTATATCCATACACTATCTAAAAACCTGGAGATAAATAATTCTAAAGAAAAAGCATTTGAGCATCAAATCCTCAAGATATTTTCAGTAATGAAAATATTTATATCGTATGAGTACACATAAAATGTTTGTTAATCTTTTTTCATATTATAAGATAGTGTATGTCCATACCATCAACCCCTTCATTACTTTAGATGATTTTTTTTGTTTGGTAACCCCTATTACATAATCTTACAGTATTCATTTACAATTGCATAAAAAACAAAGAAATTATGTCCAAATATATGAATTGAATGGGGAGTTCTATTCTCCCCCACAACCCCCTCCACAGCCCCCTCCACAGCCGCCACCGCAGCCGCCACCACCACCACAGCCACCGCCTCCATCCCCGCCACCACCTCCACATCCACCCCCACCACCATCCCCACCTCCACCACCATCCCCACCTCCACATCCACCTCCTCCCCCTCCACATCCACCTCCACCCCCTCCACATCCACCTCCACCTCCTCCACAGCCTCCTCCACATCCACCTCCACATCCCCCACCACCACAACCACCCCCACCATAGCCACCACAGCCATGTGATCCAAAGCTTCCCCAACTACCAGAGCCCCATCCATGATAGCCCCAGCCATAACCTCCCCATCCCCAGCCATATCCCCAACCATAGGGACGGGCCATTCCATAGCCTAGAGCTCCTCCCAACAGTAAACCTGGAATGAGAAATGGTACAAAGTAAACAACATCATATATCAAATCACACATAACTAACCAAAATAAATAAAAACAAAATATTTGTTCTGTTTACTGGGTTTCTTGCCCATGAATGGCCAGGGTTATCTTGAAAGGTGGTCTCTTATTTGTAAAAGCTGGAGGCTATCTCACTGACCAGCATACAAGAGGCACATCGCATTGCATTCATATAAGGTTAAAAAGCCACACTCTAAACATTGCAAGATTTTAATTACTGTATAACTTTCCACTGATATTAAACTTAGGAATTATCATAGTTTGAAGAATCCAGATATATATCACTCACCGGTAGCAAATCCATCACCACTGCTATGATTAGTCTGTGTGTGTGTAGTGTTATTTACCACTACCGTCGTCGGGTGTCCTAGGTAAACAAAGCATCTAACATTGGTACACAAATATCTAAATGATGGTTTACATCTACATATTCATTATCTTATTGATAAAACAAAGTATATCAATATATACAATAGTATTTACCACAGATATAGAGTATCTGGACAAAGATATATATACATAGATATTAGTTTACAAATACTGATTTCAACTTGATAGTAGCTACCTATAAATATTGAGGTCACACCAAGCTCATCTTTAACCAATATGTACATAGGTCTATGTTTGAACTCTGTAGTGTAGTAAACTAAAATATAGGTACAACCTACATGTACATAGGTCTCTGTTTGATCTCTATAGTGTAGTACACTAATATATAGGTACAACCTATATGTGTATAGGTCTTCTTTGAACTCTGTAGTGTAGTACACTAAAATATAGGTACAACCTATATGTGTTTAGGTCTATGTTTGATACAATCTATATGTGTATAGGTCTATGTTTGATCTCTATAGCGTAGTACACTAACATATAGGTACAACCTATATGTGTATAGGTCTCTGTTTGAACTCTATAGTGTAGTACACGAAATAAAGATGTAATGATGCATACTTTGAATAACTGTCACTCACTGACATACTTAACATTTTATAGTGTTCTACTTTTTTTCATTAACTCTTTCATAGATTGACAAACATAAATCATACAGTATGATGTAGGATCACAATTCTCCACTCTGTGTCTATATCATACCGTATGACGTAGGATCACAATTCTCCACTCTGTGTCTCTATCATACCGTATGACGTAGGATCACAATTCTCCACTCTGTGTCTCTATCATACTGTATGACGTAGGATCACAATTCTCCACTCTGTGTCTATATCATACTGTATGCATAGGATCACAATTCTCCATTCTGTGTCTATATCATACTGTATGACGTAGGATCACAATTCTCCACTCTGTGTCTCTATCATACAGTATCATGTAGGATCACAATTCTCCACTCTGTGTCTCTATCATACAGTATCATGTAGGATCACAATTCTCCACTCTGTGTCTCTA
Organism: Ylistrum balloti; assembly: GCF_031769215.1. Taxonomy (NCBI): domain Eukaryota; kingdom Metazoa; phylum Mollusca; class Bivalvia; order Pectinida; family Pectinidae; genus Ylistrum; species Ylistrum balloti. The sequence continues at coordinate 740,378 of NW_026782021.1, read as the reverse complement.
TCATACAGTATCATGTAGGATCACAATTCTCCACTCTGTGTCTATATCATACAGTTTGACGTAGGATCACAATTCTCCACTCTGTGTCTATATCATACAGTATTATGTAGGATCACAATTCTCCATTCTGTGTCTATATCATACAGTATTATGTAGGATCACAATTCTCCACTCTGTGTCTCTATCATACAGTATCATGTAGGATCACAATTCTCCACTCTGTGTCTATATCATACAGTATGCATAGGATCACAATTCTCCATTCTGTGTCTCTATCATACAGTATTATGTAGGATCACAATTCTCCACTCTGTGTCTATATCATACAGTATTATGTAGGATCACAATTCTCCACTCTGTGTCTCTATCATACAGTATGCATAGGATCACAATTCTCCACTCTGTGTCTCTATCATACAGTATCATGTAGGATCACAATTCTCCACTCTGTGTCTCTATCATACAGTATGCATAGGATCACAATTCTCCATTCTGTGTCTCTATCATACAGTATCATGTAGGATCACAATTCTCCACTCTGTGTCTATATCATACAGTATTATGTAGGATCACAATTCTCCACTCTGTGTCTCTATCATACAGTATGCATAGGATCACAATTCTCCACTCTGTGTCTCTATCATACAGTATCATGTAGGATCACAATTCTCCACTCTGTGTCTCTATCATACCGTATGACGTAGGATCACAATTCTCCACTCTGTGTCTATATCATACAGTATTATGTAGGATCACAATTCTCCACTCTGTGTCTCTATCATACAGTATGCATAGGATCACAATTCTCCACTCTGTGTCTCTATCATACAGTATCATGTAGGATCACAATTCTCCACTCTGTGTCTCTATCATACAGTATGCATAGGATCACAATTCTCCACTCTGTGTCTCTATCATACAGTATCATGTAGGATCACAATTCTCCACTCTGTGTCTCTATCATACAGTATGCATAGGATCACAATTCTCCACTCTGTGTCTCTATCATACAGTATCATGTAGGATCACAATTCTCCACTCTGTGTCTATATCATACAGTATGCATAGGATCACAATTCTCCACTCTGTGTCTCTATCATACAGTATCATGTAGGATCACAATTCTCCACTCTGTGTCTCTATCATACAGTATGCATAGGATCACAATTCTCCACTCTGTGTCTCTATCATACAGTATCATGTAGGATCACAATTCTCCACTCTGTGTCTCTATCATACAGTATGCATAGGATCACAATTCTCCACTCTGTGTCTATATCATACAGTTTGACGTAGGATCACAATTCTCCACTCTGTGTCTATATCATACAGTATTATGTAGGATCACAATTCTCCATTCTGTGTCTATATCATACAGTATTATGTAGGATCACAATTCTCCACTCTGTGTCTCTATCATACAGTATCATGTAGGATCACAATTCTCCACTCTGTGTCTATATCATACAGTATGCATAGGATCACAATTCTCCATTCTGTGTCTCTATCATACAGTATTATGTAGGATCACAATTCTCCACTCTGTGTCTCTATCATACAGTATTATGTAGGATCACAATTCTCCACTCTGTGTCTCTATCATACAGTATGCATAGGATCACAATTCTCCACTCTGTGTCTCTATCATACAGTATCATGTAGGATCACAATTCTCCACTCTGTGTCTCTATCATACAGTATGCATAGGATCACAATTCTCCACTCTGTGTCTCTATCATACAGTATCATGTAGGATCACAATTCTCCACTCTGTGTCTATATCATACAGTATTATGTAGGATCACAATTCTCCACTCTGTGTCTCTATCATACAGTATGCATAGGATCACAATTCTCCACTCTGTGTCTCTATCATACAGTATCATGTAGGATCACAATTCTCCACTCTGTGTCTCTATCATACCGTATGACGTAGGATCACAATTCTCCACTCTGTGTCTATATCATACAGTATTATGTAGGATCACAATTCTCCACTCTGTGTCTCTATCATACAGTATGCATAGGATCACAATTCTCCACTCTGTGTCTCTATCATACAGTATCATGTAGGATCACAATTCTCCACTCTGTGTCTCTATCATACAGTATGCATAGGATCACAATTCTCCACTCTGTGTCTCTATCATACAGTATCATGTAGGATCACAATTCTCCACTCTGTGTCTATATCATACAGTATGCATAGGATCACAATTCTCCACTCTGTGTCTCTATCATACAGTATCATGTAGGATCACAATTCTCCACTCTGTGTCTCTATCATACAGTATGCATAGGATCACAATTCTCCACTCTGTGTCTCTATCATACAGTATCATGTAGGATCACAATTCTCCACTCTGTGTCTCTATCATACAGTATGCATAGGATCACAATTCTCCACTCTGTGTCTCTATCATACAGTATCATGTAGGATCACAATTCTCCACTCTGTGTCTATATCATACAGTATTATGTAGGATCACAATTCTCCACTCTGTGTCTCTATCATACAGTATGCATAGGATCACAATTCTCCACTCTGTGTCTCTATCATACAGTATCATGTAGGATCACAATTCTCCACTCTGTGTCTCTATCATACAGTATGCATAGGATCACAATTCTCCACTCTGTGTCTCTATCATACAGTATCATGTAGGATCACAATTCTCCACTCTGTGTCTCTATCATACAGTATGCATAGGATCACAATTCTCCACTCTGTGTCTCTATCATACAGTATCATGTAGGATCACAATTCTCCACTCTGTGTCTATATCATACAGTATTATGTAGGATCACAATTCTCCACTCTGTGTCTCTATCATACAGTATGCATAGGATCACAATTCTCCACTCTGTGTCTCTATCATACAGTATCATGTAGGATCACAATTCTCCACTCTGTGTCTCTATCATACCATATGACGTAGGATCACAATTCTCCACTCTGTGTCTATATCATACAGTATTATGTAGGATCACAATTCTCCATTCTGTGTCTCTATCATACAGTATTATGTAGGATCACAATTCTCCACTCTGTGTCTCTATCATACAGTATTATGTAGGATCACAATTCTCCACTCTGTGTCTATATCATACAGTTTGACGTAGGATCACAATTCTCCATTCTGTATCTCTATCATACAGTATTATGTAGGATCACAATTCTCCACTCTGTGTCTATATCATACAGTATGCATAGGATCACAATTCTCCACTCTGTGTCTATATCATACAGTATTATGTAGGATCACAATTCTCCACTCTGTGTCTATATCATACAGCATGATGTAGGATCACAATTCTCCAGGCGTTTCACTCAATATAGGAGGTAAGTTTATATTACAGAGTGTTTTATATGATGTAAAATGTAGAGAATGAAAACAAGGGTTCATCACCAATTGGTTACAGTATAACAAACAAATAGTAACTTATTGTCCCTAATAAGCCCTCCCATAAACTTTGAGTCATAAGTGATGTGTTGGCCCCCTGGGTATATTATAGGATGTACACATATCCTCAATCCTAGACAGACTGAAATAATGTATAAAAAATACACAGAAATACCGACCTGCATACTGCTGAGGCTGGGCACCATCTGGAGACAGAAAAGTTTTAGTATTTATTTGAGAATTCATATTATCATCCCATTACATCTTTGTGAAATAAACATAGTTAACACCTTAATGAAATAAAAATGGGTTAACATCTTAATGAAATAAACATTGGTTAACATCTTTATGAAATAAACATGGGTTAACAAAGCTACTGCCCAGTCTAACCTACTGAGAAAGCTTTGTCCATATCTGTCCCACCACACCTTAAAGAGGATGTTTATCACATATTGAATCTACAAAACATCTTGTACATGTAAGATTGCCCTCATACAAAAGACACAGAAATTGATCGCAACTACAAACTTTGAATTAGATAGAGCATGGCTTAATAAATCAAACTGCATCATATAGCTGTGTCTTCCTTTTAGGACTCATTAGGGATGTTGGGACGCTAAAATTTTGAAATCTAGACACTCAGGAAAATCAGACTTAGCTGAAATTAATGTTAGCACTAAATGGGGAGATGTGTTAAGCTGATAATTCAGAAGATTTCATAATATTCAATATTAGACGATTTCAGAATGATGTAAAGTACCTGTGTGTATTCTTAACTGTGTTGCTATTTATACAAATTTCAAAAAAGTCATGCATGGTTATAGCAAATGTTGAGGACAAAAGTCCAATAACAAACTTCAAAATGTTTTGTACCAAATACACGCATTTATAATACTTAATGATAGAAAACTTAAAACAAAGAAAGAAAATTTAAGTACTACATGTTAACTACTTGAAGAGTCTAAATCATTGCAGCATCCATTTCTATGGCATTGACCTTGGGAATGAGACATGCACAGGAGAAAATGTATAGTCATATCTTGTTACATATGAGGCATGATCTAGATAAATACTGTTGTAACTTTATTAATGTGTAAGATGGACACAAGCGGTACAAGACACACATATCATTCATACCGTTTGATGGCACAAGTCTCAGTTCAAAATTTACCGTTTTGTCAACTACATAAATGATTTGATCCCTTGCAATAATGGACTCTGAGAGTACATGAGTCTGGATGTCTTGTTATAGCAATCAACATTTAATAATACAACTCCTTGGACTTGACAGTACCATTAAAAGGATTATAACATGAGATAAAGTGTTTGAAGTCTGACCTTTCCTTGAGACCTTGACCTTCAGAATATTAACTTGTTGTGAGTATGCAGAACCTTGTCTTGTTTCCTTAAATAATATTCAGCAGTTCAAAATTAAAAGCTTGGATGAGTTGCAAGGATTTTACACAAATATCTCACTTGTAATACAGCTTATGAAGATACTTACAAGGTTGCTGGCCATACTGGTTAGGTGGTGCTCCACCATCTGAAAAAAACATGTTATCATTCTGACAATACTGCAAATTAAACAAATAAATACGAAACTGTGTGTTAGATATTTAGGATAAAGTGGTCTGAAAGCATACTCAAGACAGTAAAAGAGTATGAAACTTCCCAGAAAAATATGAAAAATTGTAACCAGGCAAGACAAGAATTTTATAACAACGTTTCCACGCCCAATATGAAATTCAATATACTGACTCATCAAACTGATTTCAGCTCCCAAACACCCCCTCCCCCCCCCTCTCGCCCCATGCCCCACCACCCATCCCCTACCAACATTCTCAATTGCAATTCATAAGTTATATCCATAACATTCAAATGAATAAAATACAATTCAATATACTGTATATTTCACATCTTTTTCATTCCAAAATCATGACAATTACAAATTTCTAATTTGGCTGGTTGTTTTTCTATTTTAAACTAATGCGGGGTCTTTTTTCCAAGCTATCTATGTAATACAAAATTTTTATTTGTGCCCAATTGGTATCTTTTCACAAGCTTGGAATAGAAAAATATAGCTTAACTACATTTCAGATATATCCTCTGAGTTAGAGGGTGCACTTATTACAGGAAAATGGATTAGCATTTGTTGGTAATTCTTCCGAATATCAACTGATATAGGTGGTACAAAGGTAAGTCAAATATATATATATAAGTCAAATTACCAGGCATGAGGTTTTATTAAATAATATGGTACTTATCTTAACTACAATAAATAAAATGTACACTGCCTTAGAAAGTTCGACTGAAAAAAAGTTGGTAAATGATATAACAATGAAACATTGATCAGTACAGTTGTGATGAACTTACTAGGAGGATACACTGCTGGATTAAATCCATATGGCACTGGTGCATGACCGTTCTGTTGCTGTTGTGGCATCTGTGGCTGAGGAGGTGGATGAGTTGGCTGGGGAGGGGGAGGTAGCTGTCAATATACAAAGGTTAAAAACAACTACAAACTGTTGACTGTAAACAACAGACTGAAATGTATCAAAAAGAAAGTAAATTAAAATACTTGATCAATTTAAACTTTACCAAGAACTGGCTTGGTCTATGCTGAAATCAGCTCAATTTTGTGAACTTTTGTACAGAAAGCAAAATAAACTTACCACTTTTTGAAATGCATCCACCCAAGCTCTGAAAAAAAAAGTCAAATTCAACACATTTTCATCCTGGAGTCATATTGGGGTTAAGTACCTTCAAACTTCTATTTTCTGAAGTATGTTTACATGCTCTACATACATGAACAAACAAAAATATGTCATTTACATGGATAGCTAAAAACAGCAGTGCTATAGCCTCTCTTTATAGCCAAATACAGCAGTGCTATAGCCTTTCTGTATAGCCAAATACAGCAGTGCTATAGCCTCTCTTTATAGCCAAATACAGCAGTGCTATAGCCTTTCTGTATAGCCAAATACAGCAGTGCTATAGCCTCTCTGTATAGCCAAATACAGCAGTGCTATAACCTCTCTGTATAGCTAAATACAGCCGTGCTATAGCCTCTCTGTATAGCTAAATACAGCCGTGCTATAGCCTCTCTTTATATCCAAACACAGCAGTGCTATAGCCTCTCTGTATAGCCAAATATAGCAGTGCTATAGTCTCTCTGTATAGCTAAATACAGCAGTGTTATAGCCTCTCTGTATAGCTAACTACAGCAGTGCTATAGCCTCTCTGTATAGCCAAAAACAGCCGTGCTATAGCCTCTCTGTATAGCTAAATACCGCCGTGCTATAGCCCCTCTGTATAACCCCTTGGGGCATGTAACAGTGACAGGGATTAATGTCATAGCCCAAAAGGATTGGAAATTAGATTAATCTAACTATGACAAGTATTAATATTTTGTATTGGAAACCAGGTCAATCTCACAATGATGAGTATTAATGAGTTAAAAATTATTGGAAATCAATAAAAATTTGGTGTACATGTATAGCAAAAAGTATGTGAATTTACAGTGTAATTACAATTTTAACATCCTTTAATACCTGGTGATCAGCAATGTTTATTTTAGTTTTTAATTATGATATATTTCACCAGGAGAGATAGCAACTATAGTACACTAATGTTAAGCAAGCTTGAAACAGCAATCTTGGGCAAAGACAGAAGTAACCCTATCATAGATAATACTTGCACATTGAAAATTGAATGAAAACGAATAGTTTTCTCACTTTGCATCTGACTCCCCTGCAAACAAGATCCATATGACAAGCAAATTCTTGTTTTTCCTTTTGCCTCTGACTGGTCTGTCACTAGGTAAGGCCATAAGTGAGTCAAGGGTTCGCCCCTGTGGAAGATCTGGTCTGTCAGGAACCCGCAAACACATGGTACCAAACCCAACATGGCTCGCAACAGACTACAAAAAAAAAATGGACGCACTTCATTATAAATTTATATACCAGGTGTAATATTTCTTCAATCTAAACCTTTCTTAAATTGTTATATCTGTACCAGTCAAGTTAAGATTTTCTCTCATCACCCTAGTAAAATGTTAACAATACCTAATCAATTTTCACAATCTTGTTAAGTGGTCTTACATGAGTTTACCTGCTTTTCAACATTCATGACCACACAACTGACCTTGGTTTGTACAGTGAAGAAAAATACACCATTTGGAAGTTAGACAGCAGATATTTCCTTCCTAACACACTCACCTTGAGCCTTGTCTGTCCTAAAGGTTTGCCATCAAAGCGATCATTGAACCACTGAATGATGGAGTCCTGATATAGAACTAGATACCGGTGTTCCCAGTCACCACCAAAACAGCTGGCTGCAAGGAATGTTGACTCATATTACATACAATAATGTATAATAGATATGGTGGCTGGACAAAAAAGTTGGTCAGTTACTGGTTGAATGCATTTTTAAAACCTGATTTATTACTTTGCACAGGTACATGTACATCCCCAGTCACACAATAGGTTCTTGACTGGTCCATGTTATGTGTATTTATATAAAGTACTTAATGTGAAGCCTCAAATAATCATAAATTTGGAATTTATCACTCAATAATGTAGTTACAAAGACACTTACGAACATAAATTTCAACAAAGCCTTCCTTTACTCTTGAAGTGTTATCTGAAATCAGACAAGATAAACACATTTAGAACATCATTTTTCTTCGCCAGTGTTTACCTGGTGGATGTAGTATCATGGGTGAACTGTTTAAACATCAACATACAAGTTGTGATTATATTTAGTATTCTAATAAAGTGTCAGTTTCATCCTGAAGGCCCCAACTGGAAGCATCCCTACAAAAACAGTGACATCCATAGTATCTGTAACTGTAAGTAACACCTTGCTATATTGCACAATTTCATTTCTACGAGACAAGCTAGACTTCAAATAAATACTGGTAGGGAGTTACATGTAACATAACACTACAACTATACCACCCCGATATTACCCAAAAAGATGGTTGGAAGTTCTGTTGATAGTGGCAAATTGTCTGGTTACAAAACGGAACTCCGTGCATCACCTTAGATAACCTTAACTAGGGCTTTAACTTTAAATGCCCTTTATACTTAGATTTGCATTGTTTGGGTTTGCTACATAAATCTTAAAAAAATACAAACTTCACTAAGAAAAAAACTTCTACCTTAGGATAGAGAGCGCATGCTAATGATGCGATATCAACGAAAAAGCATATGAACATGAAAAATGTCTGTTTTGTAACGAACGACATCATATTTTGAAAGATATTGTAAAAACTTACTGATAACACCAACTGATGCTTTCCCCGACGCGCATCCCATTGTTCACGATGATTATGTATACTGTATTAAAATAATGGCATTTAATGACGAACAAAAATACACTTTCTTGGTCTGAAACATTATGAAATCCGCGAGAACATGGTGGTGTTCCCAAGTTACATGTAAACAATACTTTCCTCTGGCTTTTTCATTGAAAATATATGATAACTCCAGAAAACAGGAAGCTAGCCTCCAAAACCTAGCCTATCAAGTTTTACGTTTTACGTAATTTATTTCACACGCGATTTTCCTACTACATTCGGTTAAAAATATTTGCTTTAATAATTTATCAATAATAAGAGAGCCTGCGAAGGGTTTATTTTTTGTTCGAAACTGTGCTTTTGAACGTACTTCCGGCAACTTAAACCGCGCGTTTCGAAAACCACATCTCAGACCTAACTGCAGATTTTGATAGACGTACCTAGGTGTGTAAATATCGATGGACAAAAAGTAGGGCTGTTATAGAGCAGCATTTCACTTTCGTGATAGTTCATTTTAACTTTTGCAGATAAACACTATATTTTAGGCCCAATACATTGCTTCGGTATAGACCGAAAATTTCTGTATCTAAAATGACTATTTAATGTCAATATACCCGTTTATTATGCTACTAATGCTATTTACATTGTTATTCGTCCTGCTCATTCCAGTATTTGGTCTAGGCTTCGGTACTGACAGTAGAACGGTTGGGACTTTGTCTTGAAGCTGAGTGACAGCCTGCTCAATGCGTGATGATTTGTCATAGAAATAATTACACATTGAGTTCATTTTATATAACAACAAGAAAGGCGTCGTTTTATTTGCAGCTATGGAATAATCTGTGTCATTTTTATATCATTATATGTTTCGATAACCCAATAGCCTGTAATTATATATATGTAGCGGAACTGGACAGGGTCGATCGTTGGTGACTAGTTAGCTCAGTAGGTAGAGCATCTGTCTAGAGTTTGGAAGGTACCAGGTTTATACCCCGGTCTTGCAGCGCATTTTCCGCTCCTGTTACATGTATAAGTTCAGCTTATACTTATCTACAAGTGTGACAGTGAGGAGAGCTGTAAAACACCATGTTTTCACCGACCTGCTTAACAAAGACTCTATCCAAACCCTCTCCACTCCTCTGCACATAAAGAATCTTGCCGCACTCAAGCTTTTTCCACCTGGAATTTTCTTCCCTCCTGACATAGCAACTAGTGCTACATGCTCTTCCTTCTAGACTAGCTAACTACAGACATTATTAATGTTTTCAGAACTACATAATCTTCCTCCTTTTCAAGCAGGCAAAAAAGAGGTAGAACTGAACTAATGTCAAAGGTGGCCAGTCTGCCCTGAGGCATGTCAGAAGTTCCAAGACAAGTTGCCAAAACGGGTCTTTTGCATAATGCAAGAGCATACTACAAAGAAGACCCATTTCACTATATTGCTCCCTTCTTCTCTCTCAAAACTCCTTTCACTTGTCATCTACTATCTAGTCGTTAATTGGCCATGTGCTTAAGCATCTGGTCAAATACTTAGGCATTTATCTCTGCGTGCCCCTGGGTCTAATATTAGTTGCAATTGGATTCTTAGTCTCCCTTTTTTGGTGACTTTGAGATAACTCCTGTCAAGATTGTAGCTTATCCTCAGAAGTTTCTGATGTGAGGTCCTGATTAATTCCAAACAGCTGGAAGATCTGCATGTCCTCACTGTCGAAGGTGTCTACTGACTCAAACTTACTAACATGCAAGTATTTTGTTTCTGTCTCTTGTGCCGTAGTGGGAATTCATAATCCTTGCAGTTTTCAGGCAGTTGTGATGGAATATAGCCTCTCTTTTCTTTTCCGCTATCTAATTAAAAACTGATGACTTTATGGTGGTGTCTGCATAGGACCGGTAGTTTTAGCTTTGGGCTCGGTCCCACCTTGCAACTTGGTTGCAAGTCCAATTTAAGCACAACGTCCCCAACATCATATAAAGCTTCTGATTCAGATGTTATTAATAGGAGCACATTTACAGGCAGTTCAGATGTTTGTTTAACTCAGTCTTTGCAAAGTGTCCTGAAGGGACTGTAGGTATTTGATGGGCTAACTTCTTCATCTAGTGTTTCTGGTTCAGTGACGTGGTACCCAGGAAAATATCCAGCAGTTGGCACACCTTTCTTCTCAACAGCATGTGGTTTAGGGTACATCCACTCTGTCGGTGTTGTGTGGCTCAAATAGCTCCTGCCATTACTAGTTTAGTGTTGCAAATAAAGGTCCAATATACTTTCTTTGCCATTTTCAAAGGACTTAATACGTTTCTATTTCACTTTGTTGAAGGCTTTACTGAAATCCATATTTAATCATATTTTCATTGTGCCCTTTATCTAGATGACCACAATATTCCTCAAATGAGAAGCAGCTAGCTAGTGCAGGATTTGGCAGATCTAATCCATGCTCATCTTAAGAAAATGAGATTAGTTCCATTTTGGCCAAATTTTATGCGTGATAATTTTCAGAAGAATCTAATGTTACCAAAGTCAGGCTTACTGACTGGTTTACGAGATTAGATTTGACTTCAGTTTTAATACCTAGACATGAAGTTGTGTTTTCCTAAACAGCAATTTGATTCAACAAGTTTTGAGGTGTTATTGTCCTTTGTTTTTGTCAGCAATTCAAAATTGTCCAAATACATCCACTATAAGTTCAACACAAGTTCATGTGAAACTTTGTAAGCTTTGTAACCATAACACAAGAGTGTTTTTATATCTACACCATTTTGATTCAGTAATATCTGCCCTTTGATTATTGCATTTTTTTTATCCCAATTGTTTTCTCAGTTTTCATCTTTTTTAACTTTGTTTGCTTTGTCATAAAAACATACCACTGTTTTAACTTATCCCATTTCAATTAAATATTTCCACATTTGTTTTCATTTTGATACAAAACATATTCCTCTTTGACATAGGATTTGCATATATATTGTTTGGCCCACTAAGTATTTTAAGTGATAGGTGGAAATGCAAAGAAGTACTGAGATGAACCTATAAATGCGTTCTGACTTCAGAGTATTAAGATTAACTTATAAGTGTCAGATGCAGACAGCATACTGGTAATAATTGTTTGAAATAATTGAAAATCTAGTGGTTGAATCTTCACAACACAGAGACACATATTGATATAGTTACTATTGGAAGTTCTGTTAATGACACAGAATTTACACTGCAAAAACATGGTATTTCAAGGTTTTTATTGGGTGGAGTTTTGAGCCTGTAACGGTCTTGAATTTGAAGTTATTTTATATTTACTCCATATCATGCAAATTTACAATTTCCTCCAGCAAATTTCCTTCCAAGTTCACCAATTTTCTTTCCTAAATGAGGAAAAAAAGGCCCTACCCCAGACCAGTGAAAAAAACTTATTATCTGTACCAGTATATTACTTCAGTCATTTAAGAGTACCAGTCAAGTATATGATGCAGTTTTCATCAGATTGATACAGGAAATGTTTTGAATTCATATGCCAGGGTCAGAGAGGATTATCATCAAAATGGATTGGGATATTGTGAATGCAAACTTTGAAGGAGATGAAACAGTTAACTTTGGGCCAAGGAAGGAATCAGGAATTGCCCTTTATCAAATAGACACAATAGCAACCGTTTCCCCGAGAAACGAGGTTTGTAATTTGTAAATGCATTTTCTTTTTCATAGTTTTGTACATGGGTATCTGTTTACTTTCATATGGTAGTATTTCATACTGGCATTTGTTTCAGTTGTGACCATGTTTATCAAATAATGTATGATACAGATTTATAGTTAGAATGGAAAATAATGCAAAAGGATAAGCATGTTTTACACATCTAACGCTTAGAATTAAACAAAAGAAGATAAATATCTTAAAAGGAGTTATTTATCTATATCTGCACATGAATTCTCGTTCTAATTATGCTTATATTAGACATGTATGCACAAGAAATTAAAGTTTGACTTCAATAACTCTCAGGTATGTATGTCTACATCATATTTTGAAATAATTTTCATTCTGATGTGATTTTCAGGCTGTTGTTCAGAGCTCCCCACGCATTGTGACATCAATACTTGGAGAACTGTCATGCATTGCTGTGGAAAGACATGCATCCCTATTCAAAGATTGTCAATTTTCTGGCACTCTGGAATTAGGTGATTTAGTAGTACAAAGCTGTCTCTAGCGTATCCTTAGTGTGTTTGAAGCAAGAAAACGGAAACAATACTTGTAAACAAGAAGTCTTTGATAATAGACTATTTGCATGGCATTGCTAATATAAGGAAATACTTGCATTGTTCCACCATTCATAATGTTTCTTTATGACAGGTTTGAGATATAAGTAGTATGTTAATGAATTTAGATTTCTTGCCATCATTTGGTAGTGTAAAGGATTTCATATCATTGAAAGTTTGTCGAGGAGCAATTGTTTTAAAAATTGATAAACAAAGTGAAGGTGATAAGTACTACAGGATGTGGCCCTTTTATAACCTTATTAACTTCATAATTTTGCCACCAGGTAACATTTTCTTACCAGATTACTAGAATGTTTTGGGATGACATTACATGTATTTTTAACAATTGTGATGATATGGTTGAATTAAACAGCAGATAAGATGGATGTGATCAGATTATTTTGATGCTATCAAGGTAAATCTTCCTTACTCTACAGAGTGACAAGTGAGAGTAACACCATAGAATTTTGACCAGCTTATCTCCCTTTGTCTATGGTCTGTCATCCATCTTTAAACAGTTGTTGTAGGAACTGTTTCCCAGAAAGGATCATGTTTCAGATTTATAATCAATTTCATCACAGAACAGATACATTCATTACAAATATTTGTGAACTGGCAATGATATGAGATTTTACTTGTTAGTCTGTACATGATGTGACTTGATGGAGAGATAGGCTCAACGTAATGTGACACATAGCTTGTTATTGTAGAGGCCCCAGTGGAGGAGATGGAATGGAGTCCAGATGGTTGTTTACTGGTTGTCGGAGATATCCAAGGAAAAATCTATGTGATTAATTCTGATACGATGGAGACTGTCTATTCTACTGTAAGTTATTCCAAACTTCATCTTAAAAATCTAAAAAGCTCAATTAATAAGCTAACTGGAAGTAACCGTTTTCTTGAACCACTTTTCCTGAACTCTCCTATATTGAAATTAATGGTTCAGTATGTATATTGTAGAGGGTGTGTCAACCAGGGCTTGGAGGAAATGCCTTCAGCAGAATCGCTTTCTATAGCAGAACTGACGGTATGTCAATAACATTCAATAAAGCATTTTTTGTCCAACAAGCCGTTACGGATTTATCAATACATGTATTGATTTTTAATGTATCTGATCTTCTGATTTCTGATCCAGTACATAGTGTAACTGTATCATAAGTTTACCAATACTGAAAAAGTATGAAATAAGTACCGTATTACAACTCAAACTGTGGATACTCTAATTCTAAATTCTTCCTGGAGATCACTTGTTAGTAGATGAGTGTTTCTTTACATCCAACTCCAAACCACCTTCACTTGTCCTAGATGAAGTGAGATATCATCACATCCTTCAAGAATTGTTTTTTTGGTTTTTTTTCAGTTGAGTATGACCTGTTGATCCTGAGTAGTAACGGACAATTAATGGTTCTGTCAGAATTGACACCAGACATTTTCTTATCTGGTAACTATCAAAAAGATACTAAGAATTGGTCGTTTTAGTAAAACATGGATTTTACAGGCAGCTCAAGAAACGTTCTGCAAGGTGGATTCCGAAAAGTCACAATTTAATTTTAAAGTACTTGTGTAATAAACCACTTATATTAGTGGTCCTTTTTTTTTAACAAACCTGAGTCCTTTCAGGGGATAAATGATATACTGGAATAGCTCTCTTTTAACAATGGTATAAATATTGTTTGCAGTAAAGAATTTTGGCAGCAATTTCTGAAACTTCCATGTTTTGTTTTCAATTGATATAATTTATCTCCAGGCATTCTCGTGACAAATTGATGAAGTAACTGTCTCTCCATATCAGTCTATTGATTAACAGACTGTTGCTATAAATCAGTAATTAGTTATGTTTGCATGCCAGTCAATAAATATTTTAGGTCTTTTTATTCTCTTGTTTTCCCAGGTTGAAGTATTGTAAATTTCACTTTTTAAAAAGTATTCTATGCTTGGGTACAGGTGCTAACATTTAGCATGAATATATCGTTAGAATCCCATAGAAAATGATATTGTTACTAAATCTATATATATCATTGATTTTGTAATTATACTTGTGTACAAGTTATCTGAGGAATGCTGCTACAGAATTTGTTTGTTAACATTTTAGTGTTTTTTATTAAATTGTACAGAAGACAAAAGCAAAACAGCTTCATCAGTTAAAGACATGATGACAATTGTCCAGACTGGAGACTTACACACAGAGGGTGTGACAGATGTGGTCACCATCGGGGACACCATCATCACTATGGTATGTTGATGGTACAGACCTGGTTATTTTACACTCCTGGGCTTTTCTATCTGTACAGGGCTTAATTCACATCTTTTGTAGTACAGTACTACAATCACTCTGGATGCACTTTTTCCATGCTTGTTTCCATAAAGAACAAATTTCAAAAAGATTTTTCAACTATGATTTATCACCTTTTGACACGTGTATATTTAAAACTCTTTTCCATATAGGGTTGTGGGAACCGCATTTTGGCTGTCTGGGAGTTTGAGAATGGCTGCCTTGAGCTGACTGACGAAGTCTGCAGTAACATGTTGAATGGTAAGGTAAACCGGATACTAAAGATATATTGAATCAAAGTTGTTCTTTCTAATGTTGTGCTTCTCTTTAATTCCTGGTTACTATCCATAGATAATATTAATCACAATCTTAAGTTTGTAAATAGATTTTTTTTGATGGGGTTCAGATTTTGAATTGTAAACAATGTTTTTAGAACATTTTAGTTTGCCATATGACTGGATTTTGACACCAAAAAAAACACAGAAACAACCATACTCCTTGTCTCATGCGTTCTAAGATTTGTCATCCGTGGGCCAGATTTTTTCCCCAATGAGTCTCTAGAATGACAAAGAAATTTGTTACATTTTCTTTAATTGGTATATTGAAATTCAATGAAATGAAGTGAAAATATGTTTTTACCAGGCATTTTGGATGGATGGAAGTCTTGCTAACTGAATCCCTAGTCTGTCAGATGGACAGTTGTCAATCAATCGGTCTTAAGTTTTTAGACTGGATGTTTCAGCTGTCACAATCAATGGATGATCTTCTTGAATGTATTCTGTGGTTCATATAAGTAAATATTTACAACATATCTCAAATTTGAAAATCAGTATTTATGGTAAGAATTTTGAATGTTTGTACTTTCTGAAAATTTCAAAAGGGAAAACTTCCAAAATGACTGAAATGTTGTACTTTTTCATGCTTCATCAGGTTCTGGAATTTTACAAGGAAAAGTAACAACTGATGGAGTCCATCTCTTTCTATTGGATGATAATGTAAGTTTATTTGTTGATCTTTAACTTATATCATTATTAAAGCAGCCATTTTTGTATATTTTTACTGACATTATTATCCTGTTTTCAATGACTGTTGGTGTGCTTTGTATTTCAAATGAACATTTAGATTTTTTATAAACTATATCTGCAGTGTTTTGTAATGGAATTAACATTAGATCTGTATTATTTAAGGAGAGTCTAACTAGTTTATATTTTCAATGACAATTTTTACCTATAATTACAGCATACTCTGAGTTTATGGAATCTGCCGACCTTGACACTTTTGAAACAGTGGCAAGATCTTGATGTGGAACAGTTTCAGCTGCTGGAGACTAAAGATGTGAAAGACCAGAGGTCAGATAGCTCTTTATGTATTCAGCTGGCTTGAAATGACAATATCCATTGGTTATACGTCTGGTGGATTATTCTATAGTATTACTTACGTCAAGCTTAAAATATCGTTATAAGTAGTATATGAAAAATAACAAATGAAATCTTCAAAAGAAAAGCAGAAAGTTGGATTGAATTTTGCTTTTCTAACATTGAAATTTTTTTAAACATTTGAAATTTTAACAAGCAAATCTCAGAAAACACTTGCCATACTGATGTCAGACAGGTTCTGTCTTGATATTGATTTTTACTGTGTACTAGTATGATAAGCACACATGTAAGTTTGAAGATTAGTGTGTACATGTATACATTGTGCAGCTTTGAAAGTATGAAGCCAGATGTGTTTTTGTATTATTTTTACAGTTTTGAAGGCATGAAGCTGGTGATTCTCACCATGACTAAGGACTGGAAAAGTACTTTGATTATCCAAAACCTGCCTGACTGTCAGAACATCTACACACTACAACTCAATGCCCCGTCTGTCATCTCCAAGTGTGTCACAATCCAGGTAACATCAGCATCCTAAAACTCAATGTCCAATCTGTCATCTCCCAATTGTCTCACCTCCAGGTAACATCTGCACCTTACACCTCTGAAGCCAATGGTTTACAGCTAGACCATCATAACTCATTTTATTCATAATTTCTCTTCATTGGCAAAGTAAACACACGACCACACCATGATGTTAGGGTCAGATTCTGATTTAAATTTTAAAATTTAATATTTCATATAAAATATAAACTGCTGTTCTATTAACAACCAAATCAATGTTAAGATACTGTGCTTTGCGCTATATTAGCAGTTATATTTAGTATATAATAGTATGATCATAGTTACAGTGTACTACTCGTGAAAGATAGATATATATTGTACACATAAAATATAGGTTTCTTGGATGAAAATGCAATTTTTGTAAGTCAATGACTTTTGAAGTTAAAAGGTGTTCTAGTAATGATGTTAGGGGATAATTATCTTTAACTCAATAACCAGCAAAGTGGCTTCTAGTAATCCTGAACATCCCTAAATGATAGATCAGAATATCTATGTCTGTCCTTACACCAGCTCCTTTGTTGTAGGAAACATTGTATGTGGCAGAATGCTGTGGTGAGCCAAGGTAAATACTTTTATAACTGTCGGATAGATTTATCACAAGGATGATATACCTGGTATTTATTCCTTGGATGAAAGATTTATCACCAAGATTATGTGTTTATGCCAAGGAAAATAGATTTATTCTTTATCACATAATCACATGTTCATTAATATCAGTATGATTATAGATTTATTGATATTTTTCCAGAGGAATATGTAGAAGTTAAATGACATCACTGAGTAAATTTATTCCGTATAAAATAATTGTTAAGGTCTGAATGTCTTTATAATTAAAGGTTTATTTCATTCTTTATGTGTAAGTAAGTCATTAAATTTCAGTCTTCATCTCATGCCAAAGGTTTATACAGCAGCTTAATTTACTATCAAATCCTGGTTATTTTGGTGTTTTCATCAGAAATGCCTTCTGATCAATGTTCTGCTAATTTGAGGGAAATGTTGGTATTAACAATGAAATTCCTTCACAAACATTTTCACAAAAAGTTGGTTTGAAGCCAAATTAACAAATTTAAACACATTGCATACTTTTATAAAGAGTTGTCATGAGGTTATCTCTTTTGGAACTGTCCTAAATTAAGCCTCTGATTTCTGTTGTAGTTCTCCAGAATCTGTGACAACTGTGCGGTTTCGCTGTTTGACAGAAACCAACCCTCAGACAAGGTAACTTTTTTACTTCCTATCAGTTGCTTCAGCAATCTGATCTGTCACCTGAATACCATTCAAATCTATACAGTGATTATTTTGTTTGTTTGTTAGTTTTTTTAATAGAAACCTTTTAGTAGAAACCAATACATCATAACCTGATTTCCTGAACTCTTCACACCCAGTAACTGCTAAAAACTTGACAGATTTATTAATAAAAATCTACTCTAAATGCTGACAGACTTATCTACAAGAATCTATTCTCTGTACATAATAGTAGACAGACTTAATCTAATCCTGCTCTCTACCACAGATTGTATCGTATTTTGCACAAGAATCAGTTTGAAGAAGCAGAGCAGTTTGCCAAGATCTTTGGACTCAACACTGAGGTAGTTTATACCACATCATTTTCCATTGAATGTGTAAATTATAGCAGATTAAATTTTAATCAGATTATGGAATAGATTGATAATGAATTATGTTTCAAATTGGATAATTTTTTAAACATTGTCTTGTTTTGGGCAATTTTACAAATACTTTATACCCAATAATTTAGTATGGTATAGTATATTTCTTTATACTTTATTCTAAAATGTTTAGATGCACCTTGTACTTTTCTATCAATTCTTTATACAGTAAATCAGTTTAATTAAGCCTAAGCAGTTGTGATTTTCAACCAAACAAAAACCTAACTCAAATTTGTGAAAATTGTGAATTTCATGACTACAGGGTCTTGCATTTCATCTAGGGAAGGGGTAAAGTTTACTATTGTTTATATAGGATAAATTTGGTTTAACTTATATGAAATAAGTATACCTGTATTAAAGCTATTCTGGTCTCTGCAGAGTAAATCATAAACAGAGTAAGTGTTTGGTTCATACATTATGTATTCTGTTTACTACCTAATTGATCAGCTTAGGGTGATCACAATTTTAACAGATCGTGCAAAAGAAGAAATTAGAACACTTGTTGGAACAGCTGTCTCCATGGAATTTGATGAAATACGGGGAAGACAAAATTGCAGAAATGATAGAACAGCTTTGGATATGTATGGATCTTATTGATGTAAGTCTGGTGAATCTTCACAGGTCACTTCACTTTCAAAAAGGTATTGGTAAGCTGAGTAAGACTGGACACATCTGATGAGTTAAGGAAGAGGTCAGGTTTAAATGGAGGTTACATTAATTTCAGGCATTTTGTTGTATACCACTTTCAGAAATTTTACATCCTCCATAAAGTGGAAACTTTAATATTCATTTTGATTCAGCATGCATCAGTGAAGCAGCTACAATAGATACTTTTGTGTTTGTAACTTTGAATATAGTAATACATGTATTTAATATACGTACGTAAATTTATAGTATTGCTCATATCAAGTTTTGTAATGAATTCAGCCATCTACAATTCTTTAATTGTGTGAAATCTCTTTCAAAAATTACTTGGAGCATCATATCAATTTGTTTGCAGGATGACTGTCATGTGTGTGAATTAGGAATGAGGTCTACTTTGCCAAAAATGGACTCCACGAGGAAGTTGCTATCTTACTGCAAGAAAAGGGTATTCAATGTTTCCTTGTAGTCTCAGTTTTGCACTAAGTATTGCTTAGTATTGATAAGGTTTTCCCGCCTGTCACCTGTCAGTTTGGCAGGATAGAAGTCCTGAAGATGTAACTGTTATTGAAAAAGCTAACTACATGATGTATCTTGTAACTTTTCGTTAACATTAGAAATGACAACTAAAACTTTGAAATATACTAAAAGTTTTAAGCTAATGTTTTCAGTTGGAGAAATATGCTAAATCTATAACAGACGAAAGTGACAAAAAACTTCAACAGACTCTCATGAGCAAGGTATGTGACTGATTTTTTAGTGTTACATATTCTTGTAAAACTTTAAGCTTGGAAATAAAGCAAAGATTTCATAGGAATTAATTATAAATTAAAGGGATTGAAAGCTTGAACTGTAATAACCATATTTGAAAACTGAGATAGGTTTTTAGATTGCGGTACAATTAGATCAGGTGGAACAGTTGTATTCACATTTCAGGAATGATAGACCTAAATACACAGCTGGTCACCATCTTGACCATGTAAAATTCTATAATTACCCTTTTATTCCTATGTGAAGCACCTTTGCTTAATTAATACATTCCATGTTTTTGCTTCTGTTATTACTATTGTAATAAGTTTACTTCTGAAACCATGCATTCATGTAAAGATCAGATTCCTTTTGAAAACTTTTACATATGAAAGCCACTTTGCCATCTAAAATACCTATATCTACATTTGTGCTGTTTCAGTTGCTAGACATCCAGAACAGATTAGTTACCTTTGGTATAGCCTTTGGAGAAGGAAAATACAGGTATGTTTTGACATTTCCACTCCTAGTCCATCAAACCACCCACATTTAGTCTGGGATAGTCATTAGGACTAAATGTTATGTAAGTTAAAGATGTTATCCCCTAATGCTGAATGGAGTTAGATCTTAAAAATTATTTTTCTTTTGTATGGATGAAAGGATTCTTATAAAATTTACCTTGGTTGTACAACAGCATTAATGATGGCCTGAGAGTGGCACAACCAGAAGTGAATTGTATCATACATTGGAATTTCTGGATATATGGTTACAATGTTCTATCTATGTTGTGATACCTTTTGTGTTTAACAGTGGAGAAAAGTGGGAGGTTTTCCTCAAGGCAGACTTGCTGCAGCAGGCCACAATGTTGTTTGACCAGAGAAATTTATTGACTGGACTGGTTATATGGATTAGACATGAGGTATTTATTGCCATGTGGAATAATATCAGATGAGTTTGAAGAGGAGAAATCACACATTTTTAAGGAAAAAGAAAATAGATCATTTTAATTGATTAAACATAATATATCATGCATCCTGTGGCTGTCTATTAATTCATAAGAATATTCAGTTATGATCATAAATATGATATTAGTTGCCTTCCTATCAAACAGGCAGAATGGCAAACTAATCTGACTGCACCACTGATCAGCAAGGTGTTGTCATGGTTACCGGAACAAGTTACGGCTAAGGAGGTGCTGGGTCTGATGAGAGATACACTTATCCCTTCGATATCCAGATTACATCCAGACTCACTGGTAAGTTGTCCAGACCAATTCCTGACTCACAGGTAAGTTGTCCAGACCAATTCCTGACTCACAGGTAAGTTGTCCAGACCAATTCCTGGCTCACAGGTAAGTTGTCCAGACCAATTCCTGACTCACAGGTAAGTTGTCCAGACCAATTCCTGACTCACAGGTAAGTTGTCCAGGCTCACCCAGATTCCTGGCTCACAGGTATGTTGTCCAGACCAATTCCTGCTCACAGGTAAGTTGTCCAGACCAATTCCTGACTCACAGGTAAGTTGTTGAGACCAATTCCTGACTCACAGGTATATATGTAACATACCATCATTCCTGGCTACAGGTAAATTTATTGACCAATCCTGGCTCACAGGTGGTTTGCTTTGTATTTTCATAGGCTTCCTGACTCACAGGTAAGTTGTCCAGACCAATTCCTGGCTCACAGGTAAGTTATCCAGACCAATTCCTGACTCACAGGTAAGTTGTCGAGATCCTGACTTAGTGGTTAGTTGTTGAAGTGCGATTTTCCTTTTTGTATCATCAGAAATATATTAACATAAAATCATTACTGGATATTTCAATTGAAATTTATTGACCTCATGAGACTTCTACTTAAACTATGTTTGCTTTGTATTTTCATAGGCTCTCCTTATACATTGGATTATACAGAAGGCAAAGAACATGGAACTACAAGAAAAGGTAATGTGAGGGTAAATGATAAAACTCGTCAAATATGTTGGGTTATGTATCTTTATATTATGTTATAATGGCAGTGATATGTCAAGAATTATATCAGTGATGTATGCAGTATAACAGCAGTGACATGTGTAACATGTGTAGTATTACATTAGTGATGTACAAGTATAGTGTTATAGAAGTAATATGTGTGATATTAAATAAATGTAGTATAACATTGACACTACTCGTTTTCTCTGTTTCCAGACTTCTTGGCCTATGAATGCCATCACTTTCCTCAAATCCATCCATAAATGTTTATGCAGAGTAACAAAAATTAGCCAATCAGACTATTTATGTACCGCCTCTGACACAGCCTACCGGGTAAGTAAGCCAAAAAGTCCTCTTCTATAACAAAGTTTATGATTTAATACACAAATATTTTAGGAGTGATGATTGATTTGCTGATAGCAGTTTAGCTAAGAAGTGAAATTTAACATGTAATAAAGCATTGATTTCGTCTTTTTTTTTTATCACAGACCAGCCTTGATCCAGCAGTCATCACTGAACCTATACATGTTCTTATTACTAACTTGAAGCACTTGCATGACCTCCATACTAAGTACAGATGTAAACTCACCTATGGACAGTTTATACAGGTATGTCAGGTGTAAACTTACCTAAAGACAGTAAATACAAGTGTGTAGAATGTAAACTCACCAATGGATAGTTTATACAACTATGTCAAGTGTAAACTTACCGGAAGACAGTAAATACAAGTATGTTGAATGTAAATTCACCTATGGACAGTTTATACAGGTATATCAGGTGTAAACTCACCAATGGACAGTTTATACAACTATGTCAAGTGTAAACTTACCTAAAGACAGTAAATACAAGTGTGTTGAATGTAAACTCACCTGTTGACAGTTTATACAGGAATGTTGGGTGTAAACTCACCTGTTGACAGTTTATACAGGAATGTCAGGTGTAAACTCACCTGTTGACAGTTTATACAGGTATGTCAGGTGTAAACTCACCTGTTGACAGTTTATACAGGTATGTCAGGTGTAAACTCACCTGTTGACAGTTTATACTCACCTGTTGATAGTTTATACAGGAATATTGGGTGTAAACCTACTTATAGACACTACAGGGATTATTTTAGGATAACCAGGGTACATTTGTGAACATTAGTGGGATCCCAGTAAACCATTCCCATACCTAATAATGGGACTGGGATCCCAGTTAATTGTTCCCCTGCAGAATATTGGAATGGGAATTGTAATAAATCATTCCTTTACAGAATAATGGAATTGGAATGTCAGTGAAATATTCCCTTACAAATCAATGGTACTGGGATCCCAAAGAAATTATTCCTCTACAGCATAACATTTTATTATCACCGACATTGTTGTCCTTTCCTGACACTAGTTGCCATATGTTTTCTGATACAATTTCACTCTCTTTGTGACCTCGCTCAAATTTTTTGAGTTACCTCACTGTAAGATTTTGACATAAACCATTCAGGAGACAACAGAGAGTGTTACATTTCGGATGCTGGATGAGGTGGTAGCAGTGGAGTTGATGGACCAGACTTTGGATACGTATATTCGTCCCTACATGAGAGAACATGGGCTGAAGGAGGACAACATATTCTCCCAGTATATTAAGGTACCTCCAAGTATTCCCCAATAATCTCCTGGTATGTCAAGGTTGATTCAGGCTCAGTTGCATAGATACAATAAGAAGAAGATAATATTTTATAACACACTGACTTCTTAAATTTCCTTTGAGTTTGACTGTAAGGGACAAAAAAGTTTTATTGAGTAGCATGGCCTGAAATGCATTGGCATTTTAAAACCATTGTCTAGATTTGTTTATCCTAACATACTTCAGTTCAGCTTCAACTTTACAGATGTTGATATGTTGTTAGGATTTGCTGGAGAGGGTAGGAGCAGTAACAACATACCGTAAGGAGACACCATGGGAGGCGAAAGTTATTGCTGTCACCAACCGGATATCGGGACCAGAGGTATACTTCTTGTGTGTTAATCTGATCTGTCAGGTTTTTTCACATACATAAGGAAAAGTATATAGTAATCACTTTGTGCATGTATGTTTGCATATGAGAATTCTCTGTTTTATAGAAATATTGCAGAATTTACTGTAATACAGATGACAGGTACTGACTTTTCTTTGGCTTATCTCTGGTTTAAACATTAAGGCTATTTTTTGTAGGAGAAGTGTGATGCTATCACAGAGGCAATGAAGTGGGCACCCATCCCTTGGAGTAAAGAGATTGACCAACTTGTCAAAGCTGGTCTGGAGCTTAATCATCCAAAGTAGGTTTTGTCATATACCCTCAAAATCCATTAATTATGTATGATTTGCCAAAGACCATGGTCACTGTAACTAGAAATGAGATTTGAGGGTAACGACATGTCTTATGCCTTTAGTACAAATTACTTCTCAAAACTCAAATCAATATGTGGGTTACTGTCATGTTATAGATCAAGCTTGTTTCTCAGATCATGTTTCGTAGGAATGTGCTACGACTAGTTGTTTATTTTATTATAAAAGTAAGGGGAAAATGCCTGTTTGTAAACCCTAAAAGAATGTGTGAAACCCAGAATGAGTTGGAAATTAAATAGAATAAGCTATTAATTCAAAATTTAAAGATTGCAAGAGTACACTAAATATTGAAGCATCTACTTCTCTTAAGTTAAATGAATTTTTCCATTCTTACTGTGATATTAGAGCCAAATGATGAGATATGGTATTGGATGATCAGAGTTAACAGGTTTGCTTGGATTATTGTCCAATGAACAACCTGAATCATTTGGAGGCGGAGTCTAGTTGTAGTTGTTGGTTGCTATGCTACCTCTCTAAACAGTATACAGATGGCCAGAATTTACGCATTGGATATGGTATTTGATCATTAGAATTTAAACACCTGATACAGCATGATATTTGACCCTGAAATGAATTACTATGTTGGCAATTAATTTACTTGACACAGGGTAGTTCAACTCCAAAAACAATGTCATATTGTTGAAGTGAAGAAATTGATGCTTAAGTATAGACTGAAGAATATGGCTGTACCTGACCGCAGCAATGCTGATGTAAGTTATTTCCAGTTAAGGGGATAGGTAACATTGACTCATTCAGATATATTTTATTGATCAAAGGGATCAAGTACAAGTTCTTACAACTTCCTAGAACCTTGCCTAACATAACAATACACATTTACTACTGATAACACAACTTACGAGGCCCTCTCCTAACATTACAATACACAATAACTACAGATAACACAACTTCCTAGACCGTCCTAACTTACAATACACAATTACTTCAGATAACACAACTTACTAGGCCCTCTCCCAACATTACAATACACAATAACTACAGATAACACAACTTACTAGGCCCTCTCCTAACATTACAATACACAACAACTACAGATAACACAACTTACTAGGCCCTCTCCTAACATTACAATACACAATAACTACAGATAACACAACTTACTAGGCCCTCTCCTAACATTACAATACACAATAACTACAGATAACACAACTCACTAGACCCTCTCACAACATTACAATACACAATAACTTCAGATAACACAACTTACAATACACAATTACTAGGCCCTCTCCTAACATTACAATACACAATCTCACAACATTACACAACTTACTTCTCCCAACATTACAATACACAATAACTACAGATAACACAACTTACTAGTCCCTCTCACAACATTACTTTACACAATTACTACAGATAACACAACTTACTAGGCTCTCTCCTAACATTACAATACACAACAACTACAGATAACACAACTTACTAGGCCCTCTCCTAACATTACAATACACAAAAACTACAGACTTTACAATACACAATAGGCCCTCTCAATACACAATAACATTACAAACACACACAATAACTACAGAAAACTACAGATAACACAACTTACTAGGCCCTCTCCCAACATTACAATACACAATAACTACAGATAACACAACTCACTAGGCCCTCTCCTAACATTACAATACACAATAACTACAGATAACACAACTCACTAGACCCTCTCACAACATTACAATACACAATTACTACAGATAACACAACTTACTTGGCCCTCTCCTTACACAGCAATTCACAATAACTACAGATAACACAACTTACTAGGCCCTCTCCTAACATTACAATACACAATAACTACAGATAACACAACTAACTAGGCCTTCTCCTAACATTACAATACACAATAACTATAGATTACACAACTTACTAGGCTTTCTCCCAACATTACAATACACAATAACTACAGATAACACAACTACAGATAACACAACTCACTAGGCCTTCTCCTAACACAGCAATTCACAATAACTGCAGATAACACAACTAACTAGGCCCTTTCCCAACAAACATGTTTGACTTTATTGCCACCTATTCTTATCATGTTCAAGTTGATCATAATGTCCAACAGAACCTGTAAGTTGAGAGTTATGGTTCACAGCTTGTGATTAATGGGGACTTCATCAGTCAAGTGTATTGTTGAATATGACCAATGCTAAGATATGAACAGAATGTAGAATACGGAATTAAAATAGAGGTTGACGGTTTTCAAAATAAAAGTTCACAATTACTATACAACACATAATAGCATGTTTTCTGATTAGAAAGTTTAATATTGGTTTGCTTGTAATTTGTGTCCAACATTCCAACAGTATGAGAAAGTAAATAAAAAAAGTTGCAGTGACAACTAAGACTGGTAGTGACTTGATTCTGGTATTCAGACAACAGTTTTACAAAATCAGATCTAAAAATCCACATGTTATTCATTGATTTTCAAATGTCAGATTTTTAAATGCTGGAATCTGTCCTAATGTCACAACATATATTGGGATTATTTAACACAAGCTTGTCCTAATGTCACAACATATATTGGGATTATTTAACACAAGCTTGTCCTAATTTAACAACACATTGGGAATGTTTAACACAAGCTTGTCCTAATGTCACAACATATATTGGGATAATTTAACACAAGCTTGTCCTAATGTCACAACATATATTGGGATTATTTAACACAAGCTTGTCCTAATGTCACAACATATATTGGGATTATTTAACACAAGCTTGTCCTAATTTAACAACACATTGGGAATGTTTAACACAAGCTTGTCCTAATGTCACAACATATATTGGGATTATTTAACACAAGCTTGTCCTAATTTAACAACACATTGGGAATGTTTAACACAAGCTTGTCCTAATGTCACAACATATATTGGGATTATTTAGCACAAGCTTGTCCTAATTTAACAACACATTGGGAATGTTTCACAGAAGCTTGTCCTAAATTAACAGCACATTGGGATTGTTTAACAGAAGCTTGTCCTAAATTAACAGCACATTGGGATTGTTTAACAGAAGCTTGTCCTAATTTAACAACACATTGGGAATGTTTAACAGAAGCTGCTGTTTTTGATGCTGAGTCACGACAAGGACAGTTGTATGGAAGATTCTCTTAGTGTTATGGAATCATTCAATGTCAATATGGAGAAAGATCTCTACATCTTCAGGCTGCGCATTCTCATCACCAAAGACAAGGTAATCAGATGTACACTCTTGTAATGCTTATCCATTTTAAATCATCATACTGTGACTCACATGTATAACATGTAAATTATTACAAAAAAACATAGCTAGATCTCAAAAGTATAAAATTTTCTTCCAAAAATATTCTTTGAAAAAATGATAAGCTTGTTGTGGTACAGGTGACCACAATTGAGCGGAGGATTGTGCCTGTATGAAACTTACAAGAAAGATGAAATTTGACTATCTGTCCCTTTTTAATGGAGAATAATAATGTGAATTTCCCCAATGGCCATCTTTTCTGCTTGCTGTGTAGGTGGAGGAGGCAGTAAGCTTGCTAAAGTCACTACCTATGGATATGGCCTATACCTGTGGACTTAGGATCATCAATTTGGTTCAGGTGGTCCTCAACGACATACTTATCATTGATCAGCAGGTAATCAACACTCTGTAGACATCAACAACTTACTTATCATTGTTCAGCAGGTAATCAACACGCTCTGTAGACATCAACAACTTACTTATCATTGATCAACAGTAATCAACACGCTCTGTAGACATCAACAACATACTTATCATTGATCAACAGTAATCAACACGCTCTGTAGACATCAACAACATACTTATCATTGTTCAGCAGGTAATCAACACTCTGTAGACATCAACAACATACTTATCATTGATCAGCAGGTAATCAACACTCTGTAGACATCAACAACTTACTTATCATTGATCAACAGTAATCAACACGCTCTGTAGACATCAACAACATACTTATCATTGATCAACAGTAATCAACACGCTCTGTAGACATCAACAACATACTTATCATTGTTCAGCAGGTAATCAACACTCTCTGTAGACATCAACAACATACTTATCATTGATCAGCAGGTAATCAACACTCTGTAGACATCAACAACATACTTATCATTGATCAGCAGGTAATCAACACTCTGTAGACATCAACAACTTACTTATCATTGATCAACAGTAATCAACACGCTCTGTAGACATCAACAACATACTTATCATTGTTCAGCAGGTAATCAACACTCTCTGTAGACATCAACAACATACTTATCATTGATCAGCAGGTAATCAACACTCTGTAGACATCAACAACATACTTATCATTGATCAGCAGGTAATCAACACTCTGTAGACATCAACAACTTACTTATCATTGATCAACAGTAATCAACACGCTCTGTAGACATCAACAACATACTTATCATTGATCAGCAGGTAATCAACACTCTGTAGACCTCAACAACATACTTATCATTGATCAGCTGGTAATCAACACCCTGTAGACATCAACAAAAACCTATCATTGATCAGCAGGTAATTAAAACTTTCTGTAGACATCAACAAAAACTTATCATTGATCAACAGGTATTTATTACGACACCTCTACCTAATCACCATCAATTTCTGTAGACATCAACAACATACTTATCATTGATCAACAATAATCAAAACTCCACCTCTACATAATCACCATCATTTTCTGTAGACATCAACAACATACTTATCATTGATCAACAATAATCAAAACTCCACCTCTAAATAATCACCATCATTTTCTGTAGACATCAACAACATACTTATCATTGATCAAAAGTAATCAACACGCTCTGTAGACATCAACGACATACTTATCAGTGATCAGCAGGTAATCAACACTCTCTGTAGACATCAACAACATACTTATCATTGATCAGCAGGTAATCAACACTCTGTAGACATCAACAACATACTTATCATTGATCAGCAGGTAATCAACACTCTGTAGACATCAACAACTTACTTATCATTGATCAGCAGGTAATCAACACTCTCTGTAGACATCAACAGCATACTTATCATTGATCAGCAGGTAATCAACACTCTGTAGACATCAACAACATACTTATCATTGATCAGCAGGTAATTAACACCCTGTAGACATCAACGACATACTTATCATTGATTAACACTCAATCAACACTCCACCTCTACCTAATTACGATCAATCACTGTAGACATCAACATCCAGGTTACCTTCAACAATTTGTAAATGTTATAAATGTTTCAGGTCTTGTTATAAATAACTTTAAGGGAAATGTAATGTTTTTCTTAGCTTCCTGTTAGTATTATTTTCGTCTATTGTTGAAACAGCATTACACAATCACAGAAAGTATTCATAAATAAAGCCCTGCCAGCATCAGTCACCAAATGAGATATGATAAAAAAGCGATCAACTGTCGTTGTCTAGATAAAATATGTCTTTATGGAAGCTGATAAAAGTTGAACTGGGTTCATCATGAAATATATATAATCATATCATACTACTGTGAAGAAGCAGAAGCTGGCATGTTAGATCTCAAAAGTTCATTTCTACTGAAACATATGAGAGAAGTTGAGGCATTTAAAAAAAAAAAAAAATAATTGAAAAATTTTGAGCAGCTACAAGCAATATCCAAACTTAGTCCAGGTTAGACATATAAAAAAACTTAACTATTTTCCATAGTTATATTTAACAGAAATACTCTTTCATTTTCAGCAAAATGAAAAAATGAAACGGCTCTTTACTGAGGCAGGAATTTACATAGTCAGACATTTACTTACATTAACAAATGGTATGTATGTGTCACAATGATCATTTTATAAAATTGAATTGCATAACTTGATACATCTAAAATCAAATTTCAGCCTAGGTTAGATTAAAGCTAATTACATATTAAAATTCAGTGTGAAAAATCATTTGTTATAAAAGAGAGAGGAGATTGACACTTCCTTTTTTTTCCTTCCCAAACTCCAGTGATTTGTTGGAAAAACAACCTCTTTGTAAATTTTCTTTGTCATTATCAGTTGTCTAAACAATCGCTTTATTTTTATCCAAAGATTATTTAGAAAGCAAGGAACTAAGGTATCTTCTGGCCAACTTGCTGAGTCTGAGGGCTTTACAGGTAAGTCATATATCATGAATGTTGTGAATCTCAGTCAAATCTGCAGGTCAGTAATTTATATAAATCAAGACACTGAACATTAAAATTGTTTACTTGCCTATGTACAGGTTGAGTTTGGGAAACACATGAATCTTGCAGAATTTGAGGATGAGGCTTTCAGAAAATCAACCCTTGTTGTTCATGTAACAGAGTTCTATCTGCAGCGATCACAGGATGTAAGTATACTTTCTCCATTACAGAACTCACTTTGTATAAGCAATGTTGTCACTATAATAGCACTTCCAGTTTTACTAACTATTGAGGCCTTTATGTCTACATTACCTCCCTACCACTCTCAGTCAAACTCACTATTGAGGCCTATATGTCTACATTACCTCCCTACCAGTCTCAGTCAAACTCACTATTGAGGCCTATATGTCTACATCACCTCCCTACCACTCTCAGTCAAACTCACTATTGAGGCCTATATGTCTACATTACCTCCCTACCAGTCTCGGTCAAACTCACTATTGAGGCCTATATGTCTACATCACCTCAGCTCTCAATCTTAATATTTTTGACTATCTTGGAATCTCATAGACTATGATAAGATAGTTTTGATTACTATAATGAACTATTTCTTGTTTTACAGGACACTGGGAACAAAACAAACTTTGTCAAAATATACAGGTAAGATTTTGATAGTTTGATCAAATCTGATAACTTTTCTTAATACATTGGAACTGAACTTTGATTTCATCTGATAACTTTTCTTAATACATTGGAACTGAAATTTGATTTCACCCACAAAATTTTTCTTTTTTTTTCTTCAAGAAATAGAAATAAGGATTGGCATATTGTATGCCAGAAACTGTTTACATAGTGGAATATCCACATTTAGTGGGTAGTAAACCCATAGTAAGCCTGTCTTCATTTTGCCCTTCATTCTTTTAATGCTATACATACTGGAACTTGAGCTGTTTGCTTACTTGATGGTTGTGATGTATTTGTGAAGACGGAAAGTACTGTGATAAGTTATGTAACTTGGTAACTATAGAAAGATACCTTTATGTATGTACCTATGTATAGGATAAGGATATTGTAGATTTTATCATACCTTGGTAACTATAGAAAGATACCTTTATGTATGTACCTATGTATAGGATTAGGATATTATAGATTTTATCATACCTTGGTAACTATAGAAAGATACCTTTATGTATGTACCTATGTATAGGATTAGGATATTATAGATTTTATCACAACTACATGAATATAGCTTTTAGGTGATGGCAGTTTAAGGGTTTTTAAATGTATGATCAGAACTACAGGGGTTTTTTTGGGGGGTTTTTTTTACTGGGACAAACTGGTTCATTGACACTAAAATGTTTCATTGCAGGCATTAATCTTGACAGCCCTGCAAATATTATGTCAAGCATTGAAAGGCATATTTAAGACTTATCTCTATACAAAACGAGATAAATAGGTCTGGCCTTATTTCATAAACGAACAACCCAGGTCCTAAATGAACAACCCATGTTCTGCTGGTCAAACCGATAAATGAAAATGGATCATGATTATAGAATTGTTTGGGTCAGTACTTAACTAGTGTTTTATTTGTAGACTAGCAGACATTCTTCGTATACCCAAGATGCAGCTGCAGGGAGAGTTAGCTATGGAGGCAGCACGGACAGGAGAGGTGCAGGCAGCTCTCAAAATGTGCAGGTATTTATGCATCTAATAAAAGATTTAGTGAAACAATTTCTTAGGATAAGATTTGTTTCATTTGACTCATCTTGAGTAATTTTATATGTGCAATAATTGCTTTATATGATATATGTACATGTCTATACCATAGCTACTGAAACATACAAACATTGCAATGTCAAATAAATAACACAATGCCAATTAAATAAGAACTGTAGGATTTCTTTATTTTAAGTTCACCTGGCCATTTAAACAACTTCTCAATACCTAACAGACCAAATGTCTTGGTATTTTGCTGATGGGTTGCTGAGGGAATATTTGTTAAAACGACTTCTTTTGATAAGTCAAAGACACATGAGCATGGTACTTGGCTGATAGGTTTCTTGGGTGATGCCCAACAATGTTTTCAAAGGGAAATGACCTTGACCCTTACTCAAGGTATTACGAGGGCCATATTTGTTAAAACCTTAAAACAACTTCTGTCTAACCAAAAGGTGCAGAAGCATGGTATTTGGCTGATAGGTTTCTAGGTTGAAGCCTGACAAATTTAGTGAAATTAAATGTCATGGACCCTTATTCAAGGTCACAGAGGATCAGATTTGTTAAAATATTAAAAAGGCTTCTTCTGACTAACCAACTGGATCAGGAGCATGTTTGGCTGATAAGTCTCTTTGACGTGCCTGACAAAATTTCCAAAACAAAAACAAAAAATGACCTTGAACCATATTCAAGGTTGCAGAAGTAAAATTGTCAAAACCTGTAAAAAAATTTCTGCTGGTAAACAAAAACTCCGAGAAGCAGAATATTTGGTGGAAAGATGTTGCTAGGTCAAAGCCTGACAAATTTCAAGAAAAAAAGAAATGACATTAACCTACAATCTAGGTTATAACTGTATCTGTTGGATGTGGGGTATTAGAAGCTGTTTGTTGTGGTAATCTGTTGGGTGTGGGGTATTAGAAGCTGTTTGTTGTGGTAATCTGTTGGATGTGGGGTATTAGAAGCTGTTTGTTGTTGAAATAGGTTAGAATTGATTGTAGTTGCCACCTTTGAAAGCTTGTGGTGTATATGTTGATGTCTTTGTGATAAACACTGATTCTATTTTTGATACCATGTGAGCGATACAGGCCAGTTAGGCCTCTTGTTATTCTTGCTACAAAAGCAGCAAATATAAACATTTGCTAATAAGGGTAGATATGCAGGCTTTTCCATAATTTTGTTAGTAGTAGGCTTTGTAGTGAAAATAGGAGGGTGGACTGCCGTGTACGTGTAGTCGTGTACGGAACATTATTACGGAACTGGATTGGTGTAGGCGGCCCAATGATCAAAGTAGCCGGTCAAATTGGAAAACCCTAGATATGTTTTGTAACGAAAACAAATATCTTTGGATTGCCTTGCAAGTTAAAACATTACTTTGTGCCAAGGTCACTTTTACACTGAATAGAAAATTTATTTGGACTCAATAACTTGACTTCCACATCATAACTCTTGTTTCCCTGGACTGATCAATTTAAAAAATTACAAAAATGGTCCCTGAATAATCATATGAATATAGGAACCGATATTGTTCGGTGATATGTTGTTTTGATGTGATCTTATGTGATGATACATTCCACATTACATTCCAGAGAACTGTTTGAGTCTGACCCGTCTGTTGACACAGCAGACATGTTGTACAGGGTAGCAATGGCCTTTGTACACTTGCAAGCTAACGCAGAGAACAACAACGTCAGCATTAGCCGTCTCCGGGACCTGCCAAGTATCACATACAGACTGGCCTGTCAGGCAGCATCAGTTTGTTCACCAGGTAAGGCTTGACTGTTGGGCTGGGTTGGTACGATCACCAGCCTATCAGGCAGGGTCATTATGATCACAAGCCTGACAGGCTGGTTTTGGTGTGATCACCCAGTAAGACTGGCCTGTCAGACTGGCTTGGTGTGATAACAAATCTGTTAGGCCTGTTAGACTGGCTAAGTGTAATAACAGATATAGCTGGCCTGTCAGACTGGCTTGGTTTAATAACAGATACGGCTGGTTTGTCAGGCCGAATTGATGTGATCACAAGGTAAGGCTGGGTTCGTAGGATTACGAGCATGTCAGGCTTGGTTGTAGTGATATCAGGTAAGGCTGGCCTTTCACCAGGTATGTGTTCACCAGGTATGGTTGGTTTACTAGGAAGGGATGTTAGGGAGATCATGTCACTTCTCATAAAGAATTGTGATTTTGAAAGATGTTTTAGCCTTTCTTTTGTCCCTGCGATAGAAGTTTAAATCAGAAAGTTATCAGTGTTACAATAGTTAATGATATCATCATCTAAAGTGTTGCTCATACATCAGTCAGTTTTCATTGTTTTTACAGACCAACTTGTACAGTGTTTGGAACTTTGTAAGGCAGCAGAGTTGAGTCTGTCTGTAAATAACCAGTGTGAGGCTACAGAGCAAAGCATGAGGTTAGAGGTCAGTAAGTCATTCAACCATCAGTTACTGGCTGAGATAAACAGTCATTAGATCACAGCTTTGATCATTGTTCTTTAACTTAATCATTTTCTATGGAAAGATGTCCAGATAATTAATGCTGTCACATGTGATATGTGTCGCCGTGTTTTCTTTTGATCACTCGTCATGTGATATAAAATGACTATTGCCAGAACATCAGATTGTTATATTCTTACTCCCCAATAACTGCCTCTAAAATATTTTATAGACTCTGTAATTATTAGATACCAAATTATAGGAATAACTTTAAACCGTAAATTTAGAGCTGTTTTGTACTTCACTCCGTACTTACCTGACCTGAAGAACTTAACTGTAGCCTTTGACCTGTAGGAATGGTTTCCTGATGTACAGTCACAAGGTGACCTATTGACTGATGATAAGTTTGACACAACGTTTAAAGAAGATGCCTTGGTGATGAATTCCAGTGTTATCATGCCATTGGTCAGCCAGTACCAGCTGAGTGCCTGTGTCCTGGCTAAACAAGGTAGGTGTTACTGATATTGTAATAACACAACTCTGGGGTCTTTATAATTACAATAGGTACAACCATTGGCAATATAAGGTTTGTACTCGGTCCATCAGCCCCTCACTTTAACTAGAGCTTATATTGTACATTTGAATCACCTAAAATGCTAAAAAAGCTATTGGAGAATTCCACTTCACTCTTAGAGTAGCAGTGTCACATAAGCTCCACTTCATACCTAGTTATTGGGGTTTTTTTTTCATCCCAAAAATTGCTTGGCCAGGCATTATTACTTAGTTATTGTAAACTCACAAATTTAAATTTGTAGTTCATCAGATAAGTTTTTCAAGTTATGGTTCATGGTTGTATATCTATAATAAGACATTTGGTTTTAATTGCAATCCGAAAGTTTCATGACATCTTTAGGGTGAATTTTTATCTTTCATCTGTAATGTAGGTGGACAGTGATTTCCTCACTAAGTTGGGGAATAGAGATCCATACATATTTTAGCTCACTTGGCCCAAAGTGAGCCAGGTAAGCTATAGAATTACCGTAACAACACTCCAATGATTTGCCCTGCCCATGAATTTTACAGACTGAAGTTTACTTCAGGATACATTCAGTTGTACACTTACGTTTACATTGCACATTTTCAAAATTTGTTTAAATAA
This sequence comes from Ylistrum balloti, assembly GCF_031769215.1. Lineage (NCBI taxonomy): Eukaryota > Metazoa > Mollusca > Bivalvia > Pectinida > Pectinidae > Ylistrum > Ylistrum balloti. The sequence goes on along the minus strand of NW_026782021.1, from coordinate 704,381 downwards.
ATTTGATGTAGATGAATTTGAATGTCAATAACACATGTATCTATGAAAAATATTGCATACCAGGTGAGAAATGCAGACCCATTGGACCTCTTGTTAACAGAATTTCAAATATTGCTTTGAAATAATAGTACATTTGGAGGTGTTTTGTTGTTAGAAGCCAGTTGTGCAGAGGAGGAGGAGAATGACTCAGGGTTACCCATACAGAGGATGCATCGTCATATCATTCCAGTCCTGCAACATCTTAAAGACAACAGTCACATGGAGTTAGCCTATCGATTCTCCATACACATGTTGTCACGCTCCACTGAACATGTTACACAGTTTGACATGGGCATACCACCATACAGGACTGATGTACGTAATGTGTTTTATCAGTTTGATGTCTAAAGGCTTCCATCCACACAAACATGTGTGTTTCTGTGTATATTATACTGTAATATAGTTTAAACTATGGCCTTAGTTTGTCTGGTTGCTGGATAGACATTAAACACATACTGTATGTATGTATCCCAGGGAGATGAAATATCACATTGTAAAATTGGGTCTAATTGTTACTAAATACAGTCATTTTTAATAGCAAAATTTGAGTGATAATTTCCTAACTATTTTATTATTTACACCTCCTTATTTGCTACACTTGGCGGGCAGAAACCAAAATTATCTGTCCATTTATCTTTCTGTCCATTCATAATATCTGTTATATTTCTCCTTCAATCAGGTGATGAAAATTGACATATTGATTTATTACAGGATTTTTCAAAGCTGGCAGAGGAGCAGCAGGCCAAACTAAGAGATATAGAGACAATGGCCAACCCTTGGATCAAGACCATTGTCACAGCAATTCTGATGAAGGTACACATAAGCCAAGTGTAGGGAAATTAAGTCTGCCACATTAATCTATTTGTATCATTTGGTTACCATGGTATTAAAGTCCTTTAATATGATGATACAAGTCCCAAAATCATTAAATTTCACAAATCAAAATTAGAATATCTTTAAAAATTTTTCATGTCATATTTTTGCCATTAAATGCAGGAACTAGAAAAGTAATCCAACTCTTTTTCATTTAAAATTTTCTAGTGAAATATTTGCCATGCAGTCTAATTACGTAAATCAAAGACTTGGCAGAAAAATGTTATATGATATGAAAATTCATCTTTATGTTTACTATGTCAGTGTTTGAAATGAAGTGCACTTTTACATACATTTTCCTTCCAGCCAAATTTGGTCAAATTTAGCAATTAACCTAATTTCCATGAGAGGTGTTTGGACATATGTATATTTTACAAATTTGTTCTGGCGCAGAAAGCCCTTTTATGCACTTTTATAATTGATTTAGCTTATATGTGATGATAGGTGTACATGATTATTTAGACAGAGAAATGTATTTGTGAATCATTGTTTGCCTTGTAGATTTTTAATAGTCAGGACATTGATCAGAGCCTCGGTCTGATGTACATGGCGAGCCGCACAAAGCGGGAGGGAGAGGAGTCATTGATGAAAATTATACGCTCCACAGGACACAACTACAAAAAACTCAAGGTCAGTTTAGCACATACTTAGATTTAACCATGTCTTGTCGCAGCAATTCAAAGTTCATACAATTCAAAGTGTGCTATTATTCTTGGGGAAGAGTTTAGATTTTATACTTTTCTGTTATGCTTATTTGAATTAATCCTTTTGAAAAACTGTTTTTGTTTTCAGTTACATTTTTTAAAATTTCCTGTGATAAGTTTTGAACTCTTTATGGATATTGACTTCGAGTGGTAGTTTTGATTAACATAGTTACAGTTTTCTTCTAGCTTTACGCTGAAGGGAATTCCCCTTTAGCTCATCAGTAGATTGTCAGTAATGTAATTAAGTGTTTGGCCATTTGATTCCCAGCAGAGCACACAAGTCCTTTCCAGTTACAGTTATATTAAGCCTTTGTAGTTACTTCTCAGATATGTTGGTTTACAGGCTCTAGCAAAGGTTGGGATTGGAATTGGCCAGCTCCATCATGAACCTAATTTGATAAAAATGTGTGAAACTCTCGAGAAAAATGCTACATGGGGCTGCCGACTTGGGAAAATCAAGGTATGAAATATATGTATTAAACTGGAAGGATAGAAAAGTTTTTTTATTTTTGAGAAATTGCTATATTCATATACAGCTTTTCATTTTTGTTTCATTTGGAAGTCAGTATAAATATATATAAATATGGCAGCAGGATTCATTAAGACTGGTAACTTACAACTACCACCTTTTCTAGATTAGTTTCAAGGAAGCTTTCCAAAAACCATCATCAGAGAAGATCAAACTCCTGCCACTGATTGCCCAGTGTGAGGCTGCACACATGTCACTTGTAAAGGACTTCTGTAGGTAGGTGGTATCATGTGATTATACTAAAACACTTGCTGTAGGTTGTAACTGGCCATGTACTAGATTACCCTCTAATTGTGTGTATACTAGACACTGACTTAATCCCTGTAATTGTCTGTATACTAGACACTGACTTAAACCCTGTAATTGTCTGTATAATAGACACTGATTTAAACCCTGTAATTGTGTATATACTAGACACTGACTTAAACCCTGTAATCGTCTGTATAATAGACACTGATTTAAACCCTGTAATTGTGTATATACTAGACACTGACTTAAACCCTGTAATTGTGTGTATACTAGTCACTGATTTAAACCCTGTAATTGTGTGTATACTAGACACTGACTTAAACCCTGTAATTGTCTGTATACTAGACACTGACTTAAACCCTGTAATTGTGTGTATACTAGACACTGACTTAAACCCTGTAATTGTGTGTATACTAGATACTGACTTAATCCCTGTAATTGTGTGTATACTAGACACTGACTTAAACCCTGTAATTGTGTGTATACTAGACACTGACTTAAACCCTGTAATTGTGTGTATACTAGACACAGACTTAATCCCTGTAATTGTGTGTATACTAGACACTGACTTAAACCCTGTAATTGTGTGTATACTAGACACTGACTTAAACCCTGTAATTGTGTGTATACTAGATGCTGACTTAAACCCTGTAATTGTGTGTATACTAGACACTGACTTAAACCTTGTAATTGTGTGTATACTAGACACTGACTTAAACCCTGTAATTGTGTGTATACTAGACACTGACTTAATCCCTGTAATTGTGTGTATACTAGACACAGACTTAATCCCTGTAATTGTGTGTATACTAGACACTGACTTAAACCCTGTAATTGTCTGTATACTAGACGCTGATTTAAACCCTGTAATTGTGCGTATACTAGACGCTGACTTAAACCCTGTAATTGTGTGTATACTAGACACCGACTTAAACTCTGTACAGTATACTCTATAGTGTTATTTACATGTAACTGTTGTAAAACTTCACAGTGTTTTTTTTTTTTAATTTTCATTAAGTGATTTCAACCTTGACCAGGATGAAGGCCTACTGCTTTTCCTTGATCATATGTTCACCCTGCCAGACCATGTTACTCTTGGTGTTTTGGCCAAACGGTCACTCCTTGCTAAGGCTCATGCCACCATAAGGGAAATCAGTGAAGAACAGGTCTTGCTGAACAAACTCCAGTCTATTTACAAGAAGGTATTTACAACCATCGACTTCAATATTATTTTCAATCAGAATTTTCAAGATTGATTTATGAAACTTTCTCGTAAAGGGTTTCATATTTCCAACAACAAAGTTAGGTTAGAATAATGACACTGGAGCCACCAGTGTATCGACTACAAAATATCTGTTCCACCCCTTTTTACAACTTTTTTGCTTTCCAACAAAATTTAGATTGTATAACTTGCGTACCATTTAGTTGTTAATTTTTGACAGCTATTGAATTCCTAAATTACTGAATACATGATAGTTACTAAATTCCTAAACCACTAAATTCACGACAGACACTGAATTCCTAATTCACTGAAGACACGACAGACACTGAATTCCTAATTCACTGAAGACATGACAAATACAGAATTCCTTATCCACTGAAGACATGACAGACACTGAATTTCTAAGCCTCCGAAGACACGACAGACACTGAATTGCTAAGCTATTGAAGACATGACAGTTTCTGTTCCCCTTAGTGCTAAAGATAGGAGAGGCACTGAATCACTGTAATTGGTCGATGATGAATGGTAAAAGGTTTGATGTCTCACATAATCGGTTGTTGTCACTTTGTACCCCACACTACACATGCCATAGTTAAGCCCAGCTGTCATGTCCAGGTCAATTTGCAGTTCGTCTTAGGCATGTACAATAAACAGGTCTATGAGAAGTGGTGTGTCTTAGACATGGCACATTCACTACAAAAGACCAACATGATTAACAACAAGTGGTGTGTGGGACAAACTGATCAACAGCTGAGGTGAGACAGAGGACAACAAATACTGTCTGAGACCTACATTGTTACAGCTGAGGTGAGACAGATGACAACAAATACTGTAAGTTACTAATTTATCTATAGCTGAGGTGAGACAGATGACAACAAATAATGTCTTAGATCTATATAGTTACAGCTAAGTGGGGACATAGGACAACAAATACTGTAAGAGACCTACATAATTACAGCTGAGTTGTGACAGTTGACAACAAATAATGTCTTAGATCTATATAGTTACAGCTAAGTGGGGACATAGGACAACAAATACTTTAAGAGACCTACATTGTTACAGCTGAGTTGTGACAGTTGACAACAAATAATGTCTTAGATCTATATAGTTACAGCTAAGTGGGGACATAGGACAACAAATACTGTCTGAGACCTACATTGTTACAGCTGAGGTGAGACAGATGACAACAAATAATGTCTTAGATCTATATAGTTACAGCTAAGTGGGGACATAGGACAACAAATACTGTCTGAGACCTACATTGTTACAGCTGAGGTGAGACAGATGACAACAAATAATGTCTTAGATCTATATAGTTACAGCTAAGTGGGGACATAGGACAACAAATACTGTCTGAGACCTACATTGTTACAGCTGAGGTGAGACAGATGACAACAAATAATGTCTTAGATCTATATAGTTACAGCTAAGTGGGGACATAGGACAACAAATACTGTAAGAGACCTACATTGTTACAGCTGAGTTGTGACAGATGACAATAGATACTATCAGAGATTTATATTTGTTAACTTGGAACAGAGGACAACATATTTTATGTTTTCTGCAAGTCATCCTTTCTCAAGGAATAAGTCCATCCCCACCAATTGTAGTTTCTTAAATGGTTGCAAATGCTCTAGGATGTCCTGTACTAACTAGGCCTGTGTATCAGCTACTAACACTATACAATACACGTTACAATATAGGTGTTGTGATGTGTATTTTGTGTGTGTAGTACGAGTATAGCCATCTGAAGACCCATGACAGTAGATAAGGTTTTTGACTGTAAGGTAAAAAGCACAAAAAAACCACTCAATAAACTTAGAATTTTACACCTTTACTTTAAATCATTAACTTACAGTGTTGTAAGTAGCATGATTATGAACTGTCTGCTTCCCTGTAAGCAGAATAAGATTGTCCAAAACTAGCATCCATGGAAAAATGTTTTGTTTGTTATACAAAGAATTTGATTCAGCATATAATTGCCCTTCTCCGCCTCTCTGTTTTTTTCTTTTTTTTTTTTATCTGAGTATTTCAATCTCTTTTGAGTTACCCTGAGTTACCCTCACCCAATTAGTTTTAAACTTTGTAGGTTTTATTATAATGACATGCAGTTTGCTTTCCTGTAGTATTTCAATCTCTTTTGAGTTACCCTGAGTTACCCTCACCCAATTAGTTTTAAACTTTGTAGGTTGTATTATAATGACATGCTGTTTGCTTTCCTGTAGAAAGTTTGAGACGGTACTCGGTGTTTACATGTATTTCCATTACCCAGAAATGTTTATAGTGAGATGTTCGCATTTTTATTTTACATTTTTTCAGACTGATGCTTATGACTATGAGACATTAGAATTTCTGTTAAATGAAATGCAGAATTTAGACCGAGATACACAAAGAGAAACAGTAAGTAATGCATGTTTTATATAGACACAGGTGACATATTTATAAAATGTTTTTAGTCTATTATCACATGAATCCTGAGTCTTATGGATCAGTACTGCAGAACACGAGACTTGGCAACATTTGATCACATGCATATTTAATTGAAACATTAATTGACTCTGAATGTACAAAAATGTAATCACCATGTTGTTATTAATCAGCATGTTTTATTAGATATCACTACATAAGTGTTTTAGATATAAATTTTTGTTTTGAAAAAGTAACATTCTATCGACAGAGTTTGAAGCTGTTAAGCTACCTAAAAGTGTACATACGGCGTAAACCTCCATCGGAGTATGAGTTAAGATACCAGCCTGATGGAGACAAGGAAGATGTAAGTATTTATATTGTCACGTACAGAGAATTATGTTCCTATTTTCATCCTTCTCTTTCCACTGTTGAATCAGGAATCAAAGAGTTCAGTGTTTCAGTAAGTGAATACTTGAATGGACAATGGATTTGATTGGTCCATGTATTTTTAACAGCTGAGGATCATCATGGACATGCTGCCGCCAAACAGTAAGACAAGACTTCCACTTCATCCCTTCAATGAGGGAGAGGCATGGAAAATCATCAGTGAGTCCATTTTATAATAAATCAACTTGAATGTAACGGAAGCCTTAAAGTGGAGTCTCAGCGCTCAGTATTGTATCTACAACATCAGAAATGTTCTACTTCCCTTTGTTTGCTGTCAACCTCCACAATCTATTATTGTTTTCACTTAAATAACATATTTTACACAATTGTTTATGTATGGTGCATTTGTGGAGTAGAAAGAAGTCTTTATGAAAGATTCAATAGAATAATAGATGGATACTGACAGCAGACTAATCTATTGTCATTAATTTCTTTTGGTCCTTGTACATTTAAGTGTCACTTTACCCCATAAAAAACAAAACTAATAAAATTTGAATGTTGTATGTCATACTGTCTATTGGGATATTTTTGCTCTGTGCAATTTTCGCAAAATTTTATGCGATTTCATTTGAAATTTGAAAGGCCTCTTTTGAAGACTCAGAATACCTCAAAATTGACATACCTTACATATATTCCAGTGTAGATTCTGACATTGACTGGAGAACTTACAAGTCATACTAGATTAGAGATTTACATACCAACTAGTGTTTATCTATGATAGAAGTATTCACAACTAGAAAGTGTTCAGGTACATGTAGGTATGTCAGCTCTATAGATGTATGACACATCTACAATAAAAAGAAAACATGCATATTTTGCAATTTTGAAAGGGTCGCTAAACTTGCAAACATTTGCCAGTGTACAGTATTATGTTCAGTAAGCATTTTGAAGACATATGTATTTTGTGTTCAGCACCAGAACTGGAGAAAGAGACTGTACCAACTTGGCTGCCTATTGCCGACCTGTTGAAGGTAAACTGGAAACTGAATGATGAATAAAATTTATCAGTTGCTTTTCTCAGACCAAATTTTATACAGTTAATGTCCTTACAAAAAGTTCTGGCTTGTAACAACATTTCAAGTGAACAGTTACATTTTTGTAATCAAACTTCATAGTCCTTCCTTAAAACATCTATTTTTGATACCAGTTTATATCTTCCATACTCTAAATTCATATATTGTGGGACTCAATTTTGTAGTTTTTAGAAAACCGCTATTCCTTGGATATTTGATTTTTAGGAAAAGTATAGCTCAATTAAATTACATATACAAACTTAACAATGCTAAGACAAATGAGTTCATAGATTAAGCATACCAAAGAAATGAAAGGAAATAAATCCCCATGAAAATTAAGGATTTTACAGTACATCTGTACTCCTAAATGAATGCTTTAAATTTTATTTTCACAAAATACACTTGTGTTTAGTTTGACCTTATCAGGATATATATTTTTTTCTGAATTGATTACCTAATGTTTGTCATTTAGGCTATTCACACACTTCTGTTGAATTTATGTTTTAGAAAACCTGGCAAATTATTGACGAAAATGAAAAGTTTGGTGTTATCCTTAAAGGTCTTTTAATACAAGCTTTCTCCTTACTTAGTTATCTGCGGACCAGATCTACCTTGTGACAGTCCAAAACATGGTACGAAAACATGTTCAGCTGACCAAGAAACCAACACAAGGCAGTACAGCTATCGTGGACAAAAGTTTGTGGAACTGGAATGTGAGAGATGCCAACCTGTCACTGCTCAGTGATGTCCAGGTACTGTTGAGGAATGTGTCCAAGTGTGAGCTGGCCTTGGCCTGTGCCAGCTGGATGGTGAAAGAACTCCCATTAGGTAGGTAATATATACAGTAATAAGACAAGGGAGTGATGATTATCTATTATCTTGTCAAATCAATTGATAGTTATTTTTGAGAATTGACTTGGAGAAATCAGACATAATTGTATCAAATTATCATGATTTGGATACCTGGACTTTGCCATTCATTGCTTGATTAGGTTACTAGTAACTTCTACTATCAAAATTTCAAACGATACTTTAAATAAAACACCACAAAACTGTAAGTGCATATTTTGGGTGAAGCATCATTAGTTTAGTTGGCTAAAGCAAATCCATCAAAATCCTAAAATATATCATTCACATTTGAAAAATTCCTCTAATGTGTCTGTACATTAAATGGACTTTTAATTGCATGGTTGTGGGTTTATTTATACAAGGAACAAATACCTCTTCCTGTCAAATATGACATTCTTTTATTGTGAATTTGTTTTGTATTGAGTTAAATATTGTGTTTGAAGTTGAGTGTTGGTAATTATTGGATAAAATTAAAATATCAGTAATGCAAAAAAATTTAACCTCTCTAAGAGGTACCTCAGTACATTTCTTTTAGATGTAGTATTCATTAATAAACAAATGTCATTAGGGGTAAACATCAGTATATATGTTGGGATTTAAAGGAAGCACAATTTCTATTGTATGCTCGATTATATGGAACTCATCAAACTGAGTTTGTGTTACAGGTGCGGAGAAAGTAGAGGCACTACAAGGATGTATCCGCTATGCTGAGTTGTGGCACAGAGCTGTGAAAGACAAGGTAACATTAGTATAAACCCCATTGTGGTGTATTTTTTGGGCCGAGCTGTGGCACATATAAGTAAAAGACCAGGTAGGATCACAGTGTAATATAGACAAGGTTAAGGTCATTAGTTCACCAATTAGGAGTCCTTGTAAGCTTATAGTGTTCACTTGACATTCTCATTCCACAACAGAATATTTATTGGGTAAGTTTCTTCACTCTTATAATTCCATAAGTAGGCATCCTGCATATATATTCATAACAGGTCCTGAAATGATGCTGCTGGAATTTTATGTTGAAATTCAGCATTTTATTTTCAAATATTTCCACAATTTTTACTTATCTGCTATTGAAAAGCTTATAACTCCTAAGTATACATCCCACACCCCTTATATTTCACCTACAACAATTTAAATGTTTTTTTTCATCATCCATTATGTTAAGATCTGAAATTCTTTTGTTATCGAATCATATCGATGGTAGACTGCAGAAAAAGAAAAAGCTATGAATGCCTTTGTGAAGTTTACTGGGATGTGGCAGAGATTAGCAACAGAACAGGTTCTCTTTGTATACAAAGTGGGCGAACCAGAACTCGTATCACTGGCTGGCAATCCCAACAAACTTCTTCTCAAGTTGTACGAACACAACAGTATTGTCAACCAGGAAATAGCAGAAAAGGATAAACCAGGTAAGATTTTAGGGCTATATTCTGGTTCATTGATTTAGTTCCATGTCAGAAAAATTAAATTTGAATCCATTTCCTAATAAAGTAAGGCTTGGCTTGTTGACACCGTTTTGTGTTCTGATGTAATATTCATGTTGACAAAATATTTTTTACAGATATCCACAAAATTGCAGAGGACATTGCCAGTATCCATAACGTAGATCTGGAACAGCTTCGTCTTAATCTACTGTATAGATGGTTGCCATCTGTAAAATCCAGACAGGGAGGCCAAGACTCGGTACAAATACTTATTTTGTTGGGAATACAGTAAAATCAGTCAAGAAAGCTCAGGTCATTGGGTCGTTACAAATCAATTAACTCAGAAGTATTTTAACATTAACCGGGGTTCATAAGTATTATGCAATTTAATATGTTATTTGTTCATTTCATACTTATTGTAAAATTAATGTGTCTTAGGTTTAGTTGTATTTCAGTTTATAACACATGAAATTCAGCATTGATGTACGATGCATAGTAAGTTACTGCTTCTTGCTATACATTTATGAATCTTTCCTGAAATATTGGTCAGTGAGTGACTTCATAAGTCATTTAATAGCATTCTTTTGTTCATCTAGCAAAGCAAGTGTTTGTCCTTATCATTACTGTTGACCATATTTCAAATAAGAATCTTTTGTGCAAGATATCTCCTAAACCTTCTGAGAATTTCACACCTTAGCTTCACCCTACCAAGATTTACAACTGAATAGATAGTTGTGTTCATCTGTCAAGTTCAAGGTCAAAGATAGCCCTTGACCTTTGCAAATATATACCTTGTAACATTTCTAGATCAGATTCACACTATCACATCATTTCACTAAGGTCTACGCCTGATCATAGTTTAGTGGTCATCAGTCAAGGACCAAGGTTCAGTGTTGACCATTTTTCAAATAAAAACCTTTTATACAAGATATCTCAGAAACCCCTTTATGAATTAACCCCTCTCAATTGATTGAGATCAGAATGAAGAAAATGAGGGGGTTTGTAGTATATCAATGCGAGTCCCTGCTTACACTGTTTTTCAATTAAAATCTTGGTATGATTTGAAATAGTAATAGAATCATATTCAATAGTTAATATTTGTATTTTCATGGATGGATTTCTTTTCAGACTGTGACATTTAGTTTTGATCAACTTAACCTGGGAGATGAGACAATGATATCGGCAGATGATGACGATGAGGATGCTAATCTTCGAAGGTCTGTATCTGTAATGAGTATTACTTGATACCACTCCAGGAAAGTCCACCATTATCTGTTTGGGGCTGCCAAAGTATAACACACAAGGCCAGTGTTTTGTGTGATGCTGGGGTTCAGATATATTTCTTATTTTAGTAATAGTATCTAACCTTATTTCCATTAAAGCTTAAGCTAGTTATAAGGTGTTCTCTGATACTTAAAGATTAGGGTAAGAGAATATTGGTGTGTGACTCTGGATGTTTAATGAGCATATCAGCTGGAACTCTTCTGCTTGCAGTAAAAACTTTTGAAGTATGTCAAATAATTAGTGTTTTCATTCTAGAGTGCTGTATATACTACAGAGAGGAACAACAGAGAAGAATGTCATGTTCCTGTTCGAGTTCGCTTTCAAGGTAAGGATCCTTATTATTTCTGTCACTTCTGTCAAACACTTTTTAGCTCACCTGCCCAAACGTCAAGTGAGCTTATGTTGCGGGAACTTTTCCATTTGAACAACTTCTCAATAACCAAAAGGCCTTGGGTCCTGATGATGAAGAACACTTACCATGGTTTTCATTAATGAATCACCTTGACCTCTTTAAATGTAACAGGAGTTAAATGTGTTCAGATCTTTTTTTAAATTTTTTTTTTTTTTAATTTTTTTTTTAGTTGACAGAAGGTAATATTTAACTATAAAGGTATTGAGTAAAATCTGTACAAAGTTTATGATATAACATGATATTGGGGTCCACCTAAACAAGCTAGATTTACCAGTAATCACATGAATTATATATATCCTGGTAACAAGGTACATTTTATTCTGTTCTTTAACTGACAGAGGTGAGTAATTCAGGCCAATTTCACCTCTTATTGGGTTTGCGAAGTTTTCTTGGCTTATACAGGTACTGATTTTATCTGATGTGTTTTTGACAGGAAAAGAAGATGGATGAAGCATGTAACATCACTAATATGTGTCGTGTGCGAGCACTACGCTGTCTTCTACAGATAGGAGATAAAGCTGCTGTACAGAAACTGTTTCATAAATCTCTGGATCAAGTGAGGTAAGTCACTGTCAAATCTGACATGTTCGCTATTACAGGACAAAAGTATAGACACACTCTCATATGAAATTAAATTTGTCCTAATCACAGGCAGCCAGTTGTAGAGACGATATATCATTATGACTGTCCATTCCTATTACCATCTGTGTGAAATATGTCTGCATGTTCCATGTGCCTGATGGAGGTTGAAAAACTTTTCCGCCTTCATGAAACGATAATGCCTGATGATTTTTAAAGTCAAAGGTCAATATGAATTATTGTCCTGTTGTTAGTGGAGTTGCAGTATCCTTCGTTGATATTTCCTGATGTCAGCTGATGTTTATTACAGACATATGATGAGGATGATGCTGTACTTGGTGGACCTGGAAAATCTACACATCCTCCACACAGTGCAGAGCTTTGAGGAGGCTAACAAAGAGGGTCTTATCAAAGGAATCTGGAGAAATCATCGCCATCAGAAAACAGTAATACATTCAACCTATAGACAAAGTTCTCTGACAGTGTAACATTAAATTACCAGTCTGAGCATCATATCATAACCAAGTTATATCATAATAATGGAAATTATATGACATGGAGCAATTGGACTGTTTATTTTTTTGTTATCTGTAGTTTGTTGTACATAATAGATGGAGAAAATTACAACTAATCTGCAAGTCAAGTTAAGACAATTTAGATGTGAATGGAGTTCTTATGTGTTGTATCTCATCAACCATATCTGAAACTAAATTATCTATAGTATGCTGTGTGAAAAAGCTGTCATTTACTTAGATCAGAACTAATTCAGCTGATTGTATTGTTCTTTTACAGGCAGCCCTTCTGGTAGCATCTTTGTGCCTCGACTACAACATACATGATCTCCAGCTCTGGACTAGTGTACTGCAGCAACTACACTCATTCCAACTGGTGAGTTAACAAGAGTAGTTTTAGTTCATCATGAAAAATGACTGTCATTATTTTAAACAGATATTGTGTATAAATTTCGGAGAAGACAAGTTTTTTCCTAAGACCATACAATGGAAACTTGGTCCTGTCAACCATTCGAATATGTATCACCCCAACTGATTTTTTTTTTTTAAGTTAACTTTTTATTCAAACGTTCTTGTGAATGTTAATGAGTTTATTTTCTTTGTTGAAGTTGTCTCCCTTGGAGTATGTGATACGGAGGTTGGCGAGTGTGGTCAAGATGAGACAGATAACTATCCTGCCAAGCCTTTGGCAGACCGTTCTTTCTACTCCCTTAACTAAGGGTATTTCTATATATCTTCTCTAATGCATTCCCAAAATTTTACATCAGTCAGTGTATTATTGTATAATGGAGGATTGTTTCATTTGATAATAAATTAGATACTTGTTTTGAAATCATTATCATACATTCGATATCTGCTTGTGAACATTGTATTAACACCAATTTTCTTCAAAATACAGTAGCTCTTTTTATTGGCATGATCAAATACTGTAAGGTTTATTGTTTGAACATCTTCAAGTGTCACACTAAGGTAATGTTTTGTCAATGTAATATCTTTTGTCACAGTTGCAGTCCCTCTGACTACCAGCCAAACAGAGCTGTGTGTTCGCTACTTCAACCTCATCCTACAGTAAGTACTTTCTATTCCATATCAAAACTCCTAAGGAATTATCATGATATTCGTCTGTTTCAAAACTGTAACTATCATCTATCATTTATCTGAGATTAACACATTTGAAAAAAAATACTGAACTTGTGATCTTGCGTTAAAGTGTTTAGTTACGGGTAAATCTTTTTATTTTGTTACTTCGTGATTGTACTTATATTATACATAAAGATATTTTCCTACTTTTAACATTGCTCAGTGGTTATATCATGTCAGACTTGGTACCGTAAAAACTTGTGTAATGTGCACAGATACTTTTGGGGGCTGAAAAAGAAAGAAAACACATAAAATGCTCAAGTATTAGGCATTGTTTCCTACCTATAAGTAAGTAGAAAGTAATTAATGAAATATGTCTGCCGAAAGTCAAACCCTTAAATATGAGGCTCGCAACTTATCAATCAGCTCTTGTGCCTCATGAACTTCTGATCATAGTTACAAATTATCACAGTATAACAATGACCACTTGCTTGCAGGTTGGGGTTTATGCATGTGAGCCCCTAATGACCCACTTACTTCCAGGTTAGGGTTTATCTATGTGAGCCCCTGATGACCCACTTACTTCCAGGTTAGGGTTAATCTATGCGAGTCCCTGAAGAACACTGACTTGCTGGTTGGGGTATATCTATGTGAGCCCCTAATGAACACTGACTTGATGGTTGGGGTATATCTATGTGAGCCCCTGATAAACACTGACTTGCTGGTAGGCGTATATCTATGTGAGCCCCTGATGAACACTGACTTGCTGGTTGTGGTATATCTATGTGAGCCCCTGATTAACACTGACATGCTGGTTGGGGTTTATCTATGTGAGCCCTTGATGAACACTGACTTGCTGGTTGGGGTATATCTATGTGAGCCCTTGATGAACACTGACTTGCTGGTTGGGGTATATCTATGTGAGCCCTTGATGAACACTGACTTGCTGGTTGGGGTTTATCTATGTGAGCCCTTGATGAACACTGACTTGCTGGTTGGGGTTTATCTATGTGAGGCCTTGATGAACACTGACTCGCTGGTTGGGGTTTATCTATGTGAGCCCTTGATGAACACTGACTCGCTGGTTGGGGTTTATCTATGTGAGCCCTTGATGAACACTGACTCGCTGGTTGGGGTTTATCTATGTGAGCCCTTGATGAACACTGACTTGCTGGTTAGGGTATATCTATGTGAGCCCCTGATGACCCACTTACTTCCAGGTGAGGGTTTATCTATGTGAGCCCCTAATGAACACTGACTTGCTGGTTGGGGTATATCTATGTGAGCCCCTGATGAACACTGACTTGCTGGTAGGGGTATATCTATGTGAGCCCCTGATGAACACTGACTTGCTGGTAGGCGTATATCTATGTTAGCCCCTGATGAACACTGACTTGCTGGTTTGGGTGTATATATGTTAGCCCCTGATGAACACTGACTTGCTGATTGGGGTATATCTATGTTAGCCCCTGATGAACATTGACTTGCTGGTTGGGGTATATCTGTTTGATCCCCTGATGAACACCGACTTGCTGGTTGTGGTATATCTATGTGAGCCCCTGATGAACACTGACTTGCTGGTTGTGGTATATCTATGTGAGCCCCTGATGAACACTGACTTGCTGGTTGGGGTTTATCTATGTGAGCCCTTGATGAACACTGACTTGCTGGTTGGGGTATATCTTTGTGAGCCCTTGATGAACACTGACTTGCTGGTTGGGGTATATCTATGTGAGCCCTTGATGAACACTGACTTGCTGGTTGGGGTTTATCTATGTGAGCCCTTGATGAACACTGACTTGCTGGTTGGGGTTTATCTATGTGAGCCCTTGATGAACATTGACTCGCTGGTTGGGGTTTATCTATGTGAGCCCTTGATGAACACTGACTCGCTGGTTGGGGTTTATCTATGTGAGCCCTTGATGAACACTGACTCGCTGGTTGGGGTTTATCTATGTGAGCCCTTGATGAACACTGACTCGCTGGTTGGGGTTTAATCTATGTGAGCCCTTGATGAACACTGACTCGCTGGTTGGGGTTTATCTATGTGAGCCCTTGATGAACGCTGACTCGCTGGTTGGGGTATATCTGTGTTAGCCCCTGATGAACGCTGACTTGCTGGTTGGGGTATATCTGTGTTAGCCCCTGATGAACACTGACTTGCTGGTTGGGGTATATCTTTGTTAGCCCCTGATGAACACTGACTCGCTGGTTGGGGTATATCTGTGTTAGCCCCTGATGAACGCTGACTTGCTGGTTGGGGTATATCTGTGTTAGCCCCTGATGAACACTGACTCGCTGGTTGGGGTATATCTTTGTTAGCCCATGATGAACACTGACTTGTTGGTTGGGGTATATCTGTGTTAGCCCCTGATGAACACTGACTTGTTGGTTGGGGTATATCTATGTGAGCCCTTGATAAACACTGACTTGTTGGTTGGGGTATATCTATGTGAGCCCTTGATGAACACTGACTTGCTGGTTGGGGTTTATCTATGTGAGCCCTTGATGAACACTGACTTGCTGGTTGGGGTATATCTATGTGAGCCCCTGATGAACACTGACTTGCTGGTTGTGGTATATCTATGTGAGCCCTTGATGAACACTGACTTGCTGGTTGGGGTTTATCTATGTGAGCCCTTGATGAACACTGACTTGCTGGTTGGGGTTTATCTATGTGAGCCCTTGATGAACACTGACTCGCTGGTTGTGGTATATCTATGTGAGCCCCTGATGAACACTGACTTGCTGGTTGGGGTATATCTATGTGAGCCCCTGATGAACACTGACTTGCTGGTTGGGGTATATCTATGTGAGCCCCTGATGAACACTGACTTGCTGGTTGGGGTATATCTATGTGATTCCCTGCTCACGCCCCATTTTTATTTTGTACATAGTTGTCCAGTGCTGATGGACATTGATCTGCTCTCCCTATCCAAACATTATCAGAGACTGGAAATGCCTTCCTGTGCTCTAGGCTGCCTCCTTCTAATTAAACACTTACATCAGGACCAGATCAAGGTAGGAGTGACACTTTCAAATTTGTTCTGTGATGAAATAGATGTTCTTTAATCTTGATTAATTGGAAAGTTATATGTGATGTTTTGATTACTGCATGGATCAGTGTTTAGGGATATTACATTGTAACCATTTAGTGTAAATTGACTTTCACGGGATAGTACATGGTTATCATGTAGTGTACATGTGGAAGATTACCAATGGGACCAGTTTTCATAGTAATCATATCATCATCTCTTACTTTTAACCTGCGTGTACATAAAGCAGAAAAGTCCTGTGATTTTAGTATCATCTGGTGCATTCTATACTTCAGTGCAAATAGGCTTCACGCTGTTAATTTGTCTGATGAATGGGACAGTGTAGTCATCAAAACGTCACATACTGTTCGAGTTACACGAATGTTCTTAACATTGAATTCTTTCTGTGATAAATTCGTAATTGAATTCCACTATACATGTTTAATTTTGTAATTTCTGCAAAGATGAAAAATTGAATTGGTAAACTTGCCATTCTTTCTTATCATCAAGTAGATTTCCCTGATATCACTTTATTGTATCATTGGTTGTAAATTTTCAGACCTACCTGTCAGAAGATGCTGTGGAAATATTAGACAACGCCAAACACCTTCTGAACTTTGGTCTAGATCAGTCTACCTTTCAAAACATTATGACACTTTCTCAAGATCTGATCTGAACAAAACGATTGCTGCAAACTGTTCAGTCTTTGTTCATACAACGATAAAGCAAAAGATCAGAATATTTTTGTGGTAGTTGCATAAATATCATTTATTAATTATTTATTTCCACTTTAGTATACACACTCTCTCTCTCCTTCCGGGATATCTTTCATACAGTAAGACACAAAACCCGATGTCCTTAACATTAACCGTATAAAACATTGCCGTTAGCTACAAAACAGGCACTCCAATTTTTAACCAAGACATCAAATGCCCAATACAACGTAACCTAGTAATTACGATAGCTGAGTAGTTAAATCCATTGCTACTAAAATGGTGGTGCGATTTTAACTATGACGTTATTGTGACGTAAAATTATATTAAAGGATGTGACGATTTCCTACATAACAACACATGATGCACTTTTGCCGTTCAGAATTGCTGATCTGACATCTTGTTCCGTGTCGTGATTGTTTTGAGTGGAGTTTGGATGATGTCGTGTAAAATTGTTGTTTGCTGTCTTTCCTGTTTCTTCTGGTCTTTGACGCTCATGGGAACCAGCAGAATTGGACTCGCGTTGAAGCAATGACCTTGATGAGTCTCGTTTTAGCAAACGTTTTTGTGGACTTGTTGATGGACTCTGCTCACGATGATTGTTAATAATGATAGAAGAATCACTCTGTAGTAATATTTGATGAAATTTCTTTTCCAAAGATCTGGCTTCTTCCAATGTAAAAGTCAGTTGAGTCTCCAGCTGATGCATTTTAATAGTTTTCTTGTTTATCTCGTCCTTCAAATCAGCAATCTGCAGCATAGCATTGTAGAAATGTACCATGCAATGTTATCGTTTTTTGTCAAAGTTTATAAAGAATTATTATAAATCATAACAAATAGTTAATGGGTTTACCAAATATATCTTGTAAACAAATTGATTTTGAAATGAAGAAGATATCAGTAAAGTTATATTTTGAAAAAACAACCCAGTTTTTCCTGTCAATTTCGTCGTGTCAGTAAATCAAATGCGTTTACGCTTTATTTCATGTGGATTGTTTATAAAACAGTTATAATAATGAATTGATGCCAGATGAATTGAATAGCACCTACCTTTTGTACTAGAAAACTTGTTTCGAAAGCATATTTACTCAGAAGGGGTTAAAAGATTTTAAGTGTCATAAATGGGCTTTACGCATTCATAATTCATAAACATGATAAAGTTTGTCATACCTCTTGCTGCTGTTTGACGAGTAGAATATCTTTACTTGTGATATTTGACTGTGCCGTAGCCAGGTCGGTCCGGTACTTCTGTACTGTGTTCTCTAGAAATGTCTGCTTCTCAAACAGGTTCTTCCTCACGATGTCCCTTTAGAAAAGTAATCACGTTGAGCACCACTTGTACGCTACATACGTTTTACAGTGTCACAGGATATTACTATCTTTTAAGAACCTTTGTTCCTAGTGTTTTGTAAATGTGACTTCTGTGATATCCCTATCAGATATCCAATGTTCTGCCATGGATATCGTCAAACTATTTCGGAAATAATATGATAATGGATACTTCTGTTTTGAAATTTGTACTTTAGAAAACATCTAACGGATATCTTAGTTTGTCACAGCAATTTTTTTTACATTTCGTAAAATTTCCCAATGTTAAAACCAGCTTTATTTGCATAAAAACCATATCGAACCTCAGTTTTCTTTTTATTTATTTCTTATTTTTGGAAAACTTTGAAAAAGATTGTAAATAGATGCAACAACAAGCAAAGTGTAAGGATTTTTTCCATATAATCCACAATCAATTAAGATAGGTCTTCAAATTTAAGCTGGATATAAGTAATTCAGCACACATACAATGCAGAAATAGAAATCAGTTCGAACTGAGAAAAGATCTGGTAGTTTACTTAGTTTCCAGCCAATCTTTCTTAGAACGAACATTGTTGATTTATCAATAGGAAAAAATTGTTTCCAGAAAGCATTATGTAAGGTATGTTTAGATGGTCGAACTGAAAGCAATATGAAAGTAGATGAAATAAAACAAAAATGATATGGCAAAATAATTTAATTGATCGTTTCTGCTTGCTAATATAGAATTACAAAATAAAGACACACTAAACAAAAATTCTTAAATTATACCAGTATTTAATGGACGATGGCGATAACAGATTTATGAATATTGATCGTAATCAATTGAAAACAAAGGGTATGTGATTTATAATGTGGATATGTGCACTGCATAATGATATATGTTTTTGCTATGGAAATAAATGAAAAAAAAATTCCTACAAAAGCACAACATACTGACATTGTTCTTTGACTTCCCGAGGAACAAAAATCTTTGAGAATAATCAACACTTAAAACGTGAGCGTAAAAAATCGAGAACATCTATACTTACATCTTCGCACAGCATTTACTATCCACAAACAAAACATTAACCATTCTATCAAAAATTTTCACAAGTGTTTTTTCTCAGTTCTTATGGTTTTCCCCAAATGTTTAATCATATATATGATATTTATCAGAGCAATGGAATGAAGATATTCTAAGATAGGCACAAAGTAAAAATATAAAGTCAGATAAGAAAGCACGACTTTTTCGGTCATTACAAGGGAGGATGGGGGATCCATTTTGTTTAGAATAAGATGAAAACGTCATATGATAAATCTACAACTACTTCTAGAAATCAAGAGTACACATTTCAAGAGGTTGAAATCACTAATGTAATGTATGTCGTGAGGTCAAAATCACCACTGTGTAAAGAATACCATGAACTTCAGAAATCACTGCAGTGTACAGACGTCACTACGGTATAAACTGACACTGGCCGCCGTATAGCTGTTTACTTAATAGCTCTAAAGCATACATTACATATTTGGTTTTTCATTAGGATCAATGTATAGTGAGGTACGTACCAGTTATGTTTGGCGCGATCAGAAGCCGCGTCTGTATTGATTCCACGAGTTTCTAACTGATCTTTGGTTGTGTTGATATCGCTCTTCAGCACCAGAAGCTCCTGTGTATATATACATATATGATCTTAAATGGATTTTATTTTATATATTTTATAAAACACGGACAGATATTTTCAATTTTTGACGTAACCTCAATGTTATTATGACATCACAATCGATTACTGTCTGGCGCAGCCAATGAAAAACGCCCCAGATTATATTTTACTAGTGTCGTAAGTGCAAAGATGTTACATGGCGAATGCATTGGATAACAAACGGACTGTGCTAAAAAGTTATATTTAGACAAACAGTCCTCGCGATTTAACGCTTTAGTTAATGAAACGATGGAAATCGATCCCAAGACTAGCCAATCAGGTAAGAGCACCACGAATAAATACGCATGGAACTCACTGTTGACCGAACTTGAATGAGGGTATTACTATGTAAAAAGTTTTCCAAGCAAGTCTCACCAAAATTCATTTGTTCCTTCAAAAGATAGCATGCGGAAAGCATTCGGTAAGGGTACCGACAGATATGTCTACTTATCAAGTTTCCTAAACCTCTTATGATTCCTTCATATAACATGATTTACAGAAAGCATTCCAATAGAGTGATTAAAGAAATCAACCAATCAAGTCACAGCAACCTCATTAAATATGCACAGAATTTGCCGTTAATCAAACTTTGGCAAGGGATTAAGGTAGCAAGTGTACCAACCAAGTTTCATCAAAATCTAACCAGTCATTCTAAAGATATGCGGAATAATCCCCCACCAACTTCATTGGGCGGAGGATAAAAATAATAAATGTGGCAAGATTGGTCTATATATATATGTTCTTATCTTCACAATGAAAACTTCATCACGTGCAAGTTCGTCATAACAGTTGGAAATAATCTTGATCCTGAATAAATTTTTTTTTTCTGGTCAAGTCAAACGAACAGATGATTTTGCTAGAAAATGCCAGTATCTTCCAACATTTCAATGCTTAAGAGCAGTGTTCATCGTGCAATATTTTTCGATGTAACGAACACTATTGTGTTTTGTATTGTACATTGATAAGTCTTGCAGTGTGTGTAAACTTAAAAAATACCGTGTTATCTGTAAGGTAGAAATTACACTTCAAAGTTGGTCCAATAACCAATTAATTTCTTATCTACTAAGGGGAAACATTTTTTTTCAAAGGTTGATACAATATTTATTCAAATAATGAAAAACAACAAAAAAATATTTTCTTTGTCAATTACGTCGTGGTTAAACCCTAAATTGACTTAACTAGCATAGGCGTGTATTTATCAATGTATGATTTCTTATTCATTATCAATCCAGCTGGGATTCTTTAAATTGATTTATAACTTCAGAAGTAGACATGTCAGCGTCAATGACGTGATTAAAATATTTTCTGCAATATTTTAAACCTTACGTCGTCAAGACTTGCTAGCTCTCTCTGACGCTTGTTACACAGGTTTTGTCTCCTGTCCAACATTCTTTCTATCTCGTTGACCTGAAAAGCAAGCATACATATCTTAGATACACTAAACTGATTACATGACATCTGCACTATCCTGATATTTGCCGGATTTTATATCCGTTCCTTATAGATAACCTATGTAATACGGATTAAAATAGATCATTATGTCAATGATCATACATCATAAGGACCACAATGTTTCTCACCGCTAAATTACGTAACATTTCCCTTGAGTGCACACTCGCGATACAAAAGATGTAGGATCGCCCGATGTCTGATCTTTCTTATCAGGTTTTTGGATGTTTTTTTTTTGTGTCAAGAAGTAAGCGCGAACGCTTAATCAAAAGTTTAAAACACATGTACATGCATTCTGTCCTCATTAAAACGGAAACTGGCAGTATATATAGAACCTACCCCATTCTAACTCCTCAGTTTGAAAATATAGTTTGAGCCCAAATAACAGGTTTATGAAAAACTGAATTAAACACACTAATATTTTAAATACAAATTCACATAGTTCTCTCGAATTCCTGGAGTTTGCTGGCCACATCGGTTATCTACGTGCTAAGCGATGTGTTCAGAACGGTTGGAAGAAGAAACCCATGTAAAAAAAGGTACCTCTAAGAACCTACAAGTCTGATAACTACCAGGCTTTGTGTTATTTACCTCCTTCTCGTACTCCTCTAGCTCCTTCTGTCGTTGTGACAAGGACTCCTCTTTGTCCAACATTTGTTGCTCCTTGTCCAGGACCGCCTGTTTCCGACTGAGAAAGTCCATGTCCACCTGTAGAATTGACAGCATTTCTTCCCACGCACGGTCTCCTGACTCGGCGGACACCGTCCGGGACAGACTGAAGAATATGACAAAAATACTTCAGTTACAACACAGACTGGTCATGTCTTGACGGACACTGTCGGCGACAGACTGAAGAATATGACAAAAATACTTCAGTTACAATACAGACTGGTCATGTCTTGACGGACACTGTCCGCGACAGACTGAAGAATATGACAAAAATACTTCAGTTACAACACAGACTGGTCATGTCTTGACGGACACTGTCGGCGACAGACTGAAGAATATGACAAAAATACTTCAGTTACAATACAGACTGGTCATGTCTTGACGGACACTGTCCGCGACAGACTGAAGAATATGACAAAAATACTTCAGTTACAACACAGACTGGTCATGTCTTGACGGACACTGTCCGCGACAGACTGTAAGAATACGACAAAATACTTCAGTTACAACACAGACTGGTCATGTCTTGACGGACACTGTCCGGGACAGACTGTAGAATACTACAAAATACTTCAGTTACAACACAGACTGGTCATGTCTTGACGGACACTGTCCGCGACAGACTGAAGAATATGACAAAATACTTCAGTTACAACACAGACTGGTCATGTCATGACGGACACTGTCCTGGACAGACTGTAAGAATACGACAAAATACTTCAGTTACAACACAAACTGGACATGACTTTGGGGACACCATTTATGACAGACTGTAGAATATAACAAACAAAACCACTTCAGAGTTACACAAACTGGACATGACTTTGGGGACACCATTTATGACAGACTGTAGAATATAACAAACAAAACCACTACAGTTACACAAACTGGACAGATTGTAGAATATAACAAATTACTTCAACACGCAAAAACTGGTCATGTCTTGGCGGACCCCATTTGAACCAAACTGCAGGATAAAACTATTTCACCACAGTTACTGGGCATTACTCGCCATTTTGAACAGGCTGCAAAATATATCAATTGTACAATAGGTACATAATATAAACTGAGCTGTATCATACATCTGGTTCGTCCTTCTAGGACTCGTCAGTGATGCTGTCATACATCTGTTTCGTCCTTCTAGGACTCGTCAGTGATGCTGTCATACAGCTGTTTCGTCCTTCTAAGACTCGTCAGTGATGCTGTCATACAGCTGTTTCGTCCTTCTAGAACTCATCAGTGATGCTAAGGGCCTAAGTTTTGAGACTAGGAGGCAACTGAGAAAAAGCCTGATTGATCGGAAGAAATGTCAAATTAAAGGTTTGGAGATACCCTTACACCATGATTACATACATTTCGTAATTTATCAAATAGTACATGATATATTCTGAGCCATTTTGTTGATAAGAGGACATGCAGGTTATGGCAAACTTCATGGGATTAAAAGTCCATCAGCAGTGTCTACAACATGATATCTCGAATACTATATAAAAGACATACGAGTGAATATTGCCTTGCAATACAAATTTCGAATTAGATAAACTAGAGCTAAATAATTGTTCAAAATAAATGTCAAAATGTTGATGGGAAGGTGCATCAGGATTCAATAAATTCCTATTTTTTTTTTATAATTTCAAAGAACATCAAATACGCGAGTATATTCTGAACCATGCCTCTTTAGATCTTACAAGACACTAACTCCACATGAATCGCCATGTACATCAGTCAGAAAAGACGAATTTCCTTTTGATTTGATCCTTCGTTTGTGAGGAATTTTATTATTGGCCCAACTCAATTTTGGGATGGTTCTTTGTTAATGCTTAATCATCACCAACTTTGAAAGTCTTTAAAGGATCATACAAATACATAGTGATTAGTACGGTATGTTTTACTTATGACTAGTGTGATTTAATATTTAAACACGAAAAGTATTCTTACCTTTTGTGTTCAGCGGTCTCTCCGTTTTCTTTTTCTTTCTGATGCTGGTCCTGGTGTTCCAGTACGAGTCGTTTGTACTTGGAAATCTGATAATAATCGGTACAATTAGTCAGAAAGATACAAACCTCCAAATACAGTATAACGTTTGATATATATTTACATAAAATCTTGTTTTTAATTGTTTACAAACGTTGTTCTCTTCATTTTCGCAATGACGTCCAAACTACCTGTACCTGTCCAGATCTTGAATCTTTGATATAATAACTCGTGTTTTTCTCGTACCCATACAAACGTTTTTATTTTATTAAGAAGAAGCCTCGCGGCGTTGATGGTCACCTCAGATAAGCAATACTGATTATAAACTAAGGTTAAAGGGTATGTAGCTTTCACATGTCATGAACAAGAAATTGTGGTATTGGTGATAGTAAGCCAGTGTCAACACATGCATACCATCCAAACTGTCATACTGTACTGATAATAAGTTATTTCCAGTGTGAAATAAACAACTTTATGCTAAAAAATGCAATTTTTCAATAAAAACTAGAGTACAGTCATCACCCCCTCCAGGAAGAAATGTGAGACTCATTTTGATAATTAAAGCACCTTAAGACACTTTCATCCATGTAGAGCATTTGGCTCTAACAAACCTAGGTGTTGAGAAGATTTCTGAATCTTAATCAATTTCATCCCTTTTGGCCCCATCCATCAGCCCGTGTGAGTCAACCAGGATCGATATGGACATACCATCAGGCAGTCATTCTCTAATTATAATGCTGCTCAAGTTTGATATATTTCCAATGATAATGAAATAAAAAATACTCAAAAATCTTTTTTTCCTATATAAACGTTACCCCCTACCTACAGAGAAATATGAGACCCTGGGGCCATTCAATTCAGAATTTTGGTAAAGCACCTTAAGATGCTTCCATCCATGAGCATTTGATTCTACCATATCTGGGTGTTGAGAAAGAAAATTTTTGGAATCCCGAGTAAATTGAACCCTGCCCGGCAGGCCCCTGTAGAGACCGTATAATTTACTATTTTGGTTCATTTTAGGCCAGGAAAGGATTTGAAAAAAATCATTTAAATCGGTTTCGGATTTTGAGAAGTCGAAAATGTTAAATTGTTTACGGACGCTCGACGCCGGAGCTGATCGCAAAACAAAACAATACAAAACAAGCGTTTTTTTCTTTAAGGAAGATGAACTCATAATTGCTTTCCGATCAGAGATCCAGACCCGAACGCTTGTGATATTTTGTGTGAGCAGGTAAAATTATCATTGGCTACTCCAAGAAATAAATTTACCAGGGAGTAAATTGTTTACAAATTATCTAATCATGAACAACAAACTTCCGTTGTATGGCCGATACAAATTGTCCCCGATAAACGATATCTGTGTATTCCTACTTTGATTTGTTGTTTTGCGGTTTGATTTGGTCGCTGATTTGTTGTTTTGCGGTTTGATTTGGTCGCTGATTTGTTGTTTTGCGGTTTGATTTGTTGTTTTGTTTTGCGGTTTGATTGAATTTGGTCGCTGAGTTGTTTTGCGCTATGTTGTATATAACTTTGTATATTTATATTTATTTATAAACAAGCTACACCTGAATATTGTCTTTCTATTGAAAACTGGAGTAGCTATTTAACATTACTTACTGTAAGTAGTAGTCTGAAAGTGAGTGCAGTCAAGCAGTATTACTCGCCCGCAAATTGACTCCGATAGCTTTGGGGCATTCAGTGTTTTTGTAGTTCATGTGCTGTTGGTAGTAAGCGAGTTTAAGCCAAAGGAAACCCGAGTACCAGACGGACTTTGAATATTGGTTTTGTGTGACTTTACAAGATATTAATTAACAGGGCTGTTAATATTTGTCTGTATATCCATTATGTTGGATATCCAGAGGGAACCAGGAGGTATTGACTGACCCACATTACTGACCACATGTAACTATCATATGTTTACTCCATTTAATGCTGTCTACATCTATCGTTAGTATAGATTTTGTGAAACATGGATCATGACAATATTGATGAAATACAAAGTAGATGATTTGGTGATGTTTTCGAGGATTTAGCCGAGTTTATTCACATTGCCATCAGCAATGTGTTTAAAATTACAAAGAAGAATGGACAATTAAACTATGCTATAATTAGATCAATACAACTCCAGGCCTTACATGCAATAGTCTAATCTAACTTTGAATATACTAAGTTTCTTTATCTGTTTTCATTCAACACGAATGCCTGCCATACTTTGCAGATTCTATGTGAAATGGGGTTATGACACATTTCTTTATAGTGCAAATTTACACTAACTGTTTTTTTCTCGATGAAATATGGCTGGAGATTTAACTTGGGTATGGACGATAATTATACCGTCAAACCTCGTTTTCTCGTACACTTATAAATCGAAGACCCTGTATAATTCGAAGTATTTTGTCTATCTCTCATCAGACTTGACAAACATCCCATTTATCTACATCGAATAATCGTATAACTCGAAGTTTTCCTCATGGTCCTACCGACTGCGAGATAACGAGATTCGATGGTATTTCAATTTTTACAAGAAGAGTTTAAGTACCGTCGTTAAAATATATAAACTCATTATCAAAGATTATGTTAAAATGAATATTCATATATAAAATAGCCATATATGTAATATATATGAATATATATATCTAATTTTTATGGTGTGAGGACGGTATCGTCAACATTTCACTCTACAGATTTTAGTTTAGATGTGCTGATCAAAAATACAAAAATCAGGAATGCCAAGGAGCTTACACATTTCACGTGAGTGCAGGGGCTATTCCGATCAAGCCTGGTATAGTTAAATCGTGCTATTGACATCTGAACTCATTAAACAGATTTCTTTTTGACCGGGTTACACATAGTGCAAATCCGGGTTATAGTATGGTGACTGTCGGGCAGGCGGGGAAAAGGGGTACCAGTTTTGTAGAATCAACTCCTCCTAGAGCCAATTGTGGCTTTGCCAAATTTTTATTTATTGTATTTGTGTATTTTATGACAAAAACTTCAGATTTTGAAAACTGTTTACAAACTGACTTCATTACGGTTTATTCTATTCGTTCATTTCAGATTTAAATTATATTGAAACAAGTGTAGTAAAATATCAGATGAGTTTCCCTCTCTCTTCGAAGAGATTTACATTTGATTTTTGTGCTAAAAATGCCAAAAACTAAGTGGATTTTACAAAATTTTCATTTCCTGTTCATTGATTTAAATTTACTAGGTATGGTTCGTTATTTTTGCATTTTGCTTTAAAATTTTACCATGATAAAACGTGGGACAGGCAAGACATATTTTTATGTTCAGCTGTTGTCGTTGGCCATAATAAATGTATTCTTTCCCCAACCATTTGAGTTTGATCGTTATTATACAGCGGCATAAACAGACTTTGTTGTAATGACAGATACTATATGGTATTGTGTACATGACATATGTATACTGTTCTGTTATATGAAATATATGTATATATACTGGTTGTTTAGAAAGATGTTAACTTTATTACTGCAGTATATATCAGAATACACAAATGATTGAACTGCTAAAACATAAAAATATATATCAACAAGCACATTTCACATGTAGTCCCTGTTAAAATCATTATGTAGTTGTAATACATTATTTTTAGGACAATTTTAAATTAGATATCAAATGATCTAGCATAGTTTCATTGTACACTTAATTAGCTCACCAGAAGTTTAATGACAATCAAAGTCTACAACAGAACGAAATGGTTTAGTACTCAGAAACAGACGGTAAATAATTAAGGACTACCTACAAATGACGACTTAAACATCGCTGATGATAATTAACGGATGTACTACAGCCCCTGGAATATATATAATTAATGCTATATGATTGTAAATAATTCAAAGACTCTCAGACACGTGACGAGCACCTTCGCTGTGATTTAGAAATATCTCGCGGACAATATAAACTTGAGTATTGATTTTTGTAGTCCTGGTAATACCCTTCTGTAATCAGATCTTTGAGGAAATGAAGTATTCATAACATCTACCTTCATCAAGAAACGTTTCTTTATGTCTCCCCCACAGTGTGTGGCAAATCTAGACGCCAATCTATAAGAAAACCTTTTCCGATTGTCGGACATAATTTTGTGAGATTCATTACGGATGTAAATGCTATTGGTTCTTTAATGTAGCTATTAAATTATGTTTATTACTCCCGTTCTTCAACTGATCAAAACAGATTCTATAAATGATGTACAGAAAATCAACAATGCTACTTCAGCATGTGAGTATCCTTAGTTCGAACCCATGAAAAAAACTGATAGAAAGCACTTACTAAGTGATTGTTTCGACGAATCTTACACCGCATGACAACACCACTGAACATGACAGGCATGTGATATCAACATCACTTTGTTTGTAACATAAAAATTTAAAATTTAAATTGGATTTTTTTTTTTTTCAAAAAATAATTAACCACGCTAATATTTCAGCTTTTAATTTCAGTCAATACACTCTCATTCCGTGAAAAGTAAAGAAAAAAACATTTACCAGTAAAATATCAAGAAGCCAAGTTATCTTATCAGCTATTGCAACTTTCATAATGAGCGAGTATCTGCAATAATTCAAATTCTTCAGATTATCAAATTGTCCTTAAACGCGTTATGAATTCATAATTTTGGGTTTTGAACGATAACTTGCTTACTTTCTGATAAATAGAATCTTATACTCGTATAAATGCTCCTACGGATTTACAAAGTCTGTTTCATAACATTACATAACACTTTTTCTATCTTAGAGTTGTAGATCAGAACGTCACGACCTTATTATCAGTAATGCGTGATATAATGTTCCCCGGTGTGGTAGCTCACATTACCCAAACACGTGTTACAATGAAACATTTTATACCCATCACATTGGCATCAGTGTCATTATCATTAAGGAACAATCAGGATTAGCTTGTACTGACTTTACGTGTAATCTTTCTATAATGACTAACATTCAACTATAAAATTGTCAGTCATTCACCCTCATGATCAACTATAAAATTGTCAGTCATTCACCCTCGTGATCAACTATAAAATTGTCAGTCATTCACCCTCGTGATCAACTATAAAATTGTCAGTCATTCACCCTCGTGATCAACTATAAAATTGTCAGTCATTCACCCTCGTGATCAACTATAAAATTGTCAGTCATTCACCCTCGTGATCAACTATAAAATTGTCAGTCATTCACCCTCGTGATCAACTATAAAATTGTCAGTCATTCACCCTCGTGATCAACTATAAAATTGTCAGTCATTCACCCTCGTGATCAACTATAAAATTGTCAGTCATTCACCCTCTTGATCAACTATAAAATTGTCAGTCATTCACCCTCGTGATCAACTATAAAATTTTCACCCTCGTGATCAACTATAAAATTGTCAGTCATTCACCCTCGTGATCAACTATAAAATTGTCAGTCATTCACCCTCGTGATCAACTATAAAATTGTTAGTCATTCACCCTCGTGACCAACTATAAAATTGTCAGTCATTCACCCTCGTGACCAACTATAAAATTGTCAGTCATTCACCCTCGTGATCAACTATAAAATTGTCAGTCATTCACCCTCGTGATCAACTATAAAATTGTCAGTCATTCACCCTCGTGATCAGCTATAAAATTGTCAGTCATTCACCCTCGTGATCAACTATAAAATTGTCAGTCATTCACCCTCGTGATCAACTATAAAATTGTCAGTCATTCACCCTCGTGATCAACTATAAAATTGTCAGTCATTCACCCTCGAGATCAACTATAATTATGTCACATTCACTCGTGATCAACTATAAAATTGTCAGTCATTCACCCTCGTGATCAACTATAAAATTGTCAGTCATTCACCCTCGTGATCAACTATAAAATTGTCAGTCATTCACCCTCGTGATCAACTATAAAATTGTCAGTCATTCACCCTCGTGATCAACTATAAAATTGTCAGTCATTCACCCTCGTGACCAACTATAAAATTGTCAGTCATTCACCCTCGTGAACTATAAAATTGTCAGTCATTCACCCTCGTGATCAACTATAAAATTGTCAGTCATTCACCCTCGTGATCAACTATAAAATTGTCAGTCATTCACCCTCGTGATCAACTATAAAATTGTCAGTCATTCACCCTCGTGATCAACTATAAAATTGTCAGTCATTCACCCTCGTGATCAACTATAAAATTGTCAGTCATTCACCCTCGTGATCAACTATAAAATTGTCAGTCATTCACCCTCGTGATCAACTATAAAATTGTCAGTCATTCACCCTCGTGATCAACTATAATATTGTCAGTCATTCACCCTCGTGATCAACTATAAAATTGTCAGTCATTCACCCTCGTGATCAACTATAAAATTGTCAGTCATTCACCCTCGTGATCAGCTATAAAATTGTCAGTCATTCACCCTCGTGATCAACTATAAAATTGTCAGTCATTCACCCTCGTGACCAACTATAAAATTGTCAGTCATTCACCCTCGTGATCAACTATAAAATTGTCAGTCATTCACCCTCGTGATCAACTATAAAATTGTCAGTCATTCACCCTCGTATAAAATTGTGATCAACTATAAAATTGTCAGTCATTCACCCTCGTGATCAACTATAAAATTGTCAGTCATTCACCCTCGTGATCAACTATAAAATTGTCAGTCATTCACCCTCGTGATCAACTATAAAATTGTCAGTCATTCACCCTCGTGATCAACTATAAAATTGTCAGTCATTCACCCCCTTGATCAACTATAAAATTGTCAGTCATTCACCCCCGTAATCAACTATAAAATGTGATGGATGTTAATTATTCTATTAACCTAATTATGTTATTCTGGTGGTACTTAGGACTACGTATACTAACTATACTGACTTTCAACCTGCTCTTTAATATTCACATGTATTATTCACACTATTTATATACCTGGTTTTGACATATAGTGCGGAACTGTTCAACCTCCTTTCCTAGCAGCGCCATCTCTTGGCGGAACATCTTCCGACATTCTGACAGGGTATCGAACGCTCGACTTGTCTAAAATGAAAATGAATATTACATGATTGCTGACTTATATGGCGGAATTGGCGGATTCAAAACAATATCAGACTGGTTTCATTTGTTTTATAATTAAAATTCGGCTATAGATAAAATAAACATACATTATCTTTTTTTATTTCATTTTCATCTTCACATTTTACACTTTATTCTGTCAAGAGAAAATGGAGATGTGCAATATCACTTTCTGTTGTAACAGTAAAAAATGATACACTTTGTAAATTCTGCGTGACGTGCTTATAAGTCCAAATGTGTTTTAAGTAAGGATTACAATATACTGTAAGAATGTCTAAATGAAGTACACTATACTTTAAACAGGTACAATGTACTAAATTGTATACAGTACCAGTGTAATACATAAAGTACATATACATACTGTTACAAAAGGCTAGCATTGGGACTAGGAACTTCCCGCATTCAAATGTTAGGCCTATCTTATGAAATGAATATGATATGAAAAGAAATAAATTTCATAATATTTTAAAGAATTTTAAGACTGAGAGAATATGGCATAATGTAGATAGCTACCATAAAATTATACAGTAAAATTGTCGACAAGGTGATCATTACCTAGAAGTATGTATTAGATATTTATACCAAAGGTCTACCCAGAAACCCGTCCATGTTTTATGGATGGAAAAGTACATGTTAAGTAAACAAGCTAGCAAAATGCCTCGTACCAAATACGTTGCCAAAATAGACCGACATTCTTTTTAAAAAAAACCCACTTGTTTAAACCTTTATATAACGGCTAGCTGTCTCGAAGGGTACACATTTATTGTCTTTTGTACGTCATCATACTTTTGGGCTCTGTTAGAAAGGAATTGAATATTGATTTGACGATGGATAAACTCACTCTCTTCTCCCGTCGTCGGAGCCGAGATAAGCTAGGTTTATCTGCTGGGGGGTCGTTGCTTTCTGTGCCTTTCTCCGCATCCTCCGAGATCTGGTTCATATTGCATACATATGCTTGAAACATTTACCACTATATATATAAATACCAACAGTTAATAAAAAATCTTCAGATATCTTCAACATCCAATATATACCCGGTTTTTTTACACATGATTAGTTTTACTAGTTATCAAGTTTGGAGATGTGATTTTAGTTTGTTGTGTTTTGCGTTGTGGATGTGATTGTATATTTTAGTGTTGGGGTATGGATGTGGTTGTATAGTTTAGTGTTGGGGTATGGATGTGGTTGTATAGTTTAGTGTTGGGGTATGGATGTGGTTGTATAGTTTAGTGTTGGGGTATGGATGTGGTTGTATATTTTAATGTTGGGGTATGGATGTGGTTGTATAGTTTAGTGTTGGGGTATGGATGTGGTTGTATATTTTAGTGTTGGGGTATGGATGTGGTTGTATAGTTTAGTGTTGGGGTATGGATGTGGTTGTATAGTTTAGTGTTGGGGTATGGATGTGGTTGTATAGTTTAGTGTTGGGTTTATATAGATGTGGTTGTATAGTTTAGTGTTGGGGTATGGATGTGGTTGTATTTTTTAGTGTTGGGTTTATTTTTTAGTGTTGGGGTATGGATGTGGTTGTATAGTTTAGTGTTGGGGTATGGATGTGGTTGTATAGTTTAGTGTTGGGGTATGGATGTGGTTGTATAGTTTAGTGTTGGGGTATGGATGTGGTTGTATAGTTTAGTGTTGGGGTATGGATGTGGTTGTATAGTTTAGTGTTGGAGTATGGATGTGGTTGTATAGTTTAGTGTTGGGGTATGGATGTGGTTGTATAGTTTAGTGTTGGGGTATGGATGTGGTTGTATAGTTTAGTGTTGGGGTATGGATGTGGTTGTATAGTTTAGTGTTGGGGTATGGATGTGGTTGTATAGTTTAGTGTTGGGGTATGGATGTGGTTGTATAGTTTAGTGTTGGGGTATGGATGTGGTTGTATAGTTTAGTGTTGGGGTATGGATGTGGTTGTATAGTTTAGTGTTGGGGTATGGATGTGGTTGTATAGTTTAGTGTTGGGGTATGGATGTGGTTGTATAGTTTAGTGTTGGGGTATGGATGTGGTTGTATAGTTTAGTGTTGTTGTATAGTAGGTTGTATATGTTAGTTTGGGGTAGTGTTGGGTTGGGGTATGGATGTGGTTGTATAGTTTAGTGTTGGGGTATGGATGTGGTTGTATAGTTTAGTGTTGGGGTATGGATGTGGTTGTATAGTTTAGTGTTGGGGTATGGATGTGGTTGTATAGTTTAGTGTTGGGGTATGGATGTGGTTGTATAGTTTAGTGTTGGGGTATGGATGTGGTTGTATAGTTTAGTGTTGGGGTATGGATGTGGTTGTATAGTTTAGTGTTGGGGTATGGATGTGGTTGTATAGTTTAGTGTTGGGGTATGGATGTGGTTGTATAGTTTAGTGTTGGGGTATGGATGTGGTTGTATAGTTTAGTGTTGGGGTATGGATGTGGTTGTATATGTTGTTGGGGTATAGTGTTGGGGTATGGATGTGGTTGTATAGTTTAGTGTTGGGGTATGGATGTGGTTGTATAGTTTAGTGTTGGGGTATGGATGTGGTTGTATAGTTTAGTGTTGGGGTATGGATGTGGTTGTATAGTTTAGTGTTGGGGTATGGATGTGGTTGTATAGTTTAGTGTTGGGGTATGGATGTGGTTGTATAGTTTAGTGTTGGGGTATGGATGTGGTTGTATAGTTTAGTGTTGGGGTATGGATGTGGTTGTATAGTTTAGTGTTGGGGTATGGATGTGGTTGTATAGTTTAGTGTTGGGGTATGGATGTGGTTGTATAGTTTAGTGTTGGGGTATGGATGTGGTTGTATAGTTTGGTGTTGGGGTATGGATGTGGTTGTATAGTTTAGTGTTGGGGTATGGATGTGGTTGTATAGTTTAGTGTTGGGGTATGGATGTGGTTGTATAGTTTAGTGTTGGGGTATGGATGTGGTTGTATAGTTTAGTGTTGGGGTATGGATGTGGTTGTATAGTTTAGTGTTGGGGTATGGATGTGGTTGTATAGTTTTAGTGTTGGGGTATGGATGTGGTTGTATAGTTTAGTGTTGGGGTATGGATGTGGTTGTATAGTTTAGTGTTGGGGTATGGATGTGGTTGTATAGTTTAGTGTTGGGGTATGGATGTGGTTGTATAGTTTAGTGTTGGGGTATGGATGTGGTTGTATAGTTTAGTGTTGGGGTATGGATGTGGTTGTATAGTTTAGTGTTGGGGTATGGATGTGGTTGTATAGTTTAGTGTTGGGGTATGGATGTGGTTGTATAGTTTAGTGTTGGGGTATGGATGTGGTTGTATAGTTTAGTGTTGGGGTATGGATGTGGTTGTATAGTTTAGTGTTGGGGTATGGATGTGGTTGTATAGTTTAGTGTTGGGGTATGGATGTGGTTGTATATTTTAGTGTTGGGGTATGGATGTGGTTGTATAGTTTAGTGTTGGGGTATGGATGTGGTTGTATAGTTTAGTGTTGGGGTATGGATGTGGTTGTATAGTTTAGTGTTGGGGTATGGATGTGGTTGTATATTTTAGTGTTGGGGTATGGATGTGGTTGTATAGTTCAGTGTTGGGGTATGGATGTGGTTGTATAGTTTAGTGTTGGGGTATGGATGTGGTTGTATAGTTCAGTGTTGGGGTATGGATGTGGTTGTATAGTTTAGTGTTGGGGTATGGATGTGGTTGTATAGTTTAGTGTTGGGGTATGGATGTGGTTGTATATGTTAGTGTTGGGGTATGGATGTGGTTGTATAGTTTAGTGTTGGGGTATGGATGTGGTTGTATAGTTTAGTGTTGGGGTATGGATGTGGTTGTATAGTTTAGTGTTGGGGTATGGATGTGGTTGTATAGTTTAGTGTTGGGGTATGGATGTGGTTGTATAGTTTAGTGTTGGGGTATGGATGTGGTTGTATAGTTTAGTGTTGGGGTATGGATGTGGTTGTATAGTTTAGTGTTGGGGTATGGATGTGGTTGTATAGTTTAGTGTTGGGGTATGGATGTGGTTGTATATAGTTTAGTGTTGGGGTATGGATGTGGTTGTATATGTTTAGTGTTGGGGGGTATGGATGTGGTTGTATAGTGTTAGTGTTGGGGTATGGATGTGGTTGTATAGTTTAGTGTTGGGGTATGGATGTGGTTGTATAGTTTAGTGTTGGGGTATGGATGTGGTTGTATAGTTTAGTGTTGGGGTATGGATGTGGTTGTATAGTTTAGTGTTGGGGTATGGATGTGGTTGTATAGTTTAGTGTTGGGGTATGGATGTGGTTGTATATTTTAGTGTTGGGGTGTGGATGTGGTTGTATAGTTTAGTGTTGGGGTATGGATGTGGTTGTATAGTTTAGTGTTGGGGTATGGATGTGGTTGTATAGTTTAGTGTTGGGGTATGGATGTGGTTGTATAGTTTAGTGTTGGGGTATGGATGTGGTTGTATAGTTTAGTGTTGGGGTATGGATGTGGTTGTATAGTTTAGTGTTGGGGTATGGATGTGGTTGTATAGTTTAGTGTTGGGGTATGGATGTGGTTGTATATTTTAGTGTTGGGTTTACGTTTTAGTGTTGGGGTATGGATGTGGTTTATAGTTTAGTGTTGGGGTATGGATGTGGTTGTATAGTTTAGTGTTGGGGTATGGATGTGGTTGTATAGTTTAGTGTTGGGGTATGGATGTGGTTGTATAGTTTAGTGTTGGGGTATGGATGTGGTTGTATATGTTTAGTGTTGGGGTATGGATGTGGTTGTATATAGTTTAGTGTTGGGGTATGGATGTGGTTGTATAGTTTAGTGTTGGGGTATGGATGTGGTTGTATAGTTTAGTGTTGGGGTATGGATGTGGTTGTATAGTTTAGTGTTGGGGTATGGATGTGGTTGTATAGTTTAGTGTTGGGGTATGGATGTGGTTGTATAGTTTAGTGTTGGGGTATGGATGTGGTTGTATAGTTTAGTGTTGGGGTATGGATGTGGTTGTATAGTTTAGTGTTGGGGTATGGATGTGGTTGTATGTTGTAGTGTTGGGGTATGGATGTGGTTGTATAGTTTAGTGTTGGGGTATGGATGTGGTTGTATAGTTTAGTGTTGGGGTATGGATGTGGTTGTATAGTTTAGTGTTGGGGTATGGATGTGGTTGTATAGTTTAGTGTTGGGGTATGGATGTGGTTGTATATTTTAGTGTTGGGTATGGATGTGGTTGTATGTTGTAGTGTTGGGGTATGGATGTGGTTGTATAGTTTAGTGTTGGGGTATGGATGTGGTTGTATAGTTTAGTGTTGGGGTATGGATGTGGTTGTATAGTTTAGTGTTGGGGTATGGATGTGGTTGTATAGTTTAGTGTTGGGGTATGGATGTGGTTGTATATTTCAGTGTTGGGGTATGGATGTGGTTGTATAGTTTAGTGTTGGGGTATGGATGTGGTTGTATAGTTTAGTGTTGGGGTATGGATGTGGTTGTATATTTCAGTGTTGGGGTATGGATGTGGTTGTATAGTTCAGTGTTGGGGTATGGATGTGGTTGTATGTTGTAGTGTTGGGGTGTGGATGTGGTTGTATATTTTAGTGTTGGGGTATGGATGTGGTTGTATAGTTTAGTGTTGGGGTATGGATGTGGTTGTATAGTTTAGTGTTGGGGTATGGATGTGGTTGTATATTTCAGTGTTGGGGTATGGATGTGGTTGTATAGTTTAGTGTTGGGGTATGGATGTGGTTGTATAGTTTAGTGTTGGGGTATGGATGTGGTTGTATAGTTTAGTGTTGGGGTATGGATGTGGTTGTATAGTTTAGTGTTGGGGTATGGATGTGGTTGTATAGTTTAGTTTTGGGATATGGATGTGGTTGTATAGTTTAGTTTTGGGATATGGATGTATATGTTACTTTTGGTGTATAGATGTGATGGCCAGTTTGTTAGGTGTGACTGATTTTATAGCGTGTTAACAGCAACATTTTAAAATTTTCCAACTGGAATTGCTTACAGCTACTTGTAGATAATAAAAAACGTTTACAGCTTTTCTTTCGTGTTTATGTTGACTCTTAAATCGTTTACTTTGAACGGCTCTCTACATAAGTACATAA
Organism: Ylistrum balloti; assembly: GCF_031769215.1. NCBI lineage: Eukaryota > Metazoa > Mollusca > Bivalvia > Pectinida > Pectinidae > Ylistrum > Ylistrum balloti. Next base: position 666,865 of record NW_026782021.1, on the reverse strand, counting down.
AAGACCCTTTATACTCAAAAGTCTCTGTTTAAATTACAGTGTAATAATGGCGCCGCTTACATGTAGTCGCTGGTCATTATGCGCCCTAACTTCAGTGTCATTTAAACACATGCCTAGGTAGTGAGCCAGATTTAAAAGCTTATACGAAACAGGATACATGCAAAATCGATGTGAAATGTTGGGATTTGAGGCTGTAATTAGTAGTGGTTCAAATGTAATGTGAAAAATTACGTTGTTTGTGCAACTGAAAATAATACAAATGTTGTGTTAAAGTCGATATGATAACACCGACAGCAACCAAGGGAACGACAAAACAATCACACCATCCTCTGGTACATCTATAAATATACCTTAACCGTCATGACATTATCAGACATGTAAACAGCTATATTCATTATAAACACACCATTATCTACTAGTTTTTAATTTACACAGAAATTATGTCAATTTACCCGTCTCTTCAATTCGTCAACATCAATTTTGTGCTTCTCCGGGAAGTCATCGGTCTGGTTTTCTTCTGACCCATTCCATGACTGTTAACAAATAGTAGGAGAGCAGTGAGTATGTGGATAAAATGACATCTTTACAAGTACAACCTTAATTCCATGGATCTTCCGTAGAAAAGTATACTGCTATCGTCTTTTTATCTTCTTTTTTTCATATTTCTGAATTTCGTCAAAATACTGTGAAAATTTTAGCGCGTTGTAACAAACATGACGGAACGGAGATAGAACTCGAAGTCAAAGAAAACGGTCGTTTTATAGGTATAGTGGTAAATGTGAGTATCAGTTTATGTAATATTTAGATAGAGGCGGTTCCGTAAACAGTATGAATACATGTATTTTCCCCTCTTGCATGGCAACCTCGAGCAGATGTTGCGAAACAGCCTTAAAAAGATCCATAAAAGCATGTAGGATTATAGAAATGGGCTTCGAGTGCCTAATAATAAATTCAGGGAAACTTAAATTACAATCCTTCATCTAGATCATATTTCTGGCTAAACTATTGTACATATATTCAGATAAAGGTAGGCTCCCCCTGAAACTGTCGTGTAATGAAATGAGTAATAAAGCGATGTAAACATTACGTATACAGTAACTACAATGAAAGTAGAATGCAGCGAGACTTATTTCAACAACAACCTAGCCACGCTAGAGACAAACATCCATAAAATATTTCAAATGCTATCATTGCATTATCAAGGGAAATACTAGAGAATTAAATATTACGATAATTAACTTCGTTTCCAGCACAGCATCATTGTTAATTCATTATTCAAAATTAAAGACAAAAGACAATAGACAAAAAACAAAAAAATGAAAACATGCGACACGATCTCTGGCAAGCCATTTCTAAAACAGATCGTTATTGTACCTATAAAACACATATACAGTACATACCGTTAGTGTGGCCCGTAAGTCACATTAGCACGCTTAACTTTGTACATACTGTTAGTGTGGCCCGTAAGTCACATTAACACGGTTAACTTTGTACATACAGTTAGTGTGGCCCGTAAGTCACATTAGCACGCTTAACTTTGTACATACTGTTAGTGTGGCCCGTAAGTCACATTAACACGGTTAACTTTGTACATACCGTTAGTGTGGCCCGTAAGTCACATCAACACGGTTAACTTTGTACATACCGTTAGTGTGGCCCTTAAGTCACATCAACACGGTTAACTTTTGTACATACCGTTAGTGTGGCCCGTAAGTCACATTAACACGGATAACTTTGTACATACTGTTAGTGTGGCCCGTAAGTCACATTAACACGGTTAACTTTTGTACATACCGTTAGTGTGGCCCGTAAGTCACATCAACACGGTTAACTTTGTACATACCGTTAGTGTGGCCCGTAAGTCACATCAACACGGTTAACTTTGTACATACCGTTAGTGTGGCCCTTAAGTCACATCAACACGGTTAACTTTTGTACATACCGTTAGTGTGGCCCGTAAGTCACATTAACACGGATAACTTTGTACATACTGTTAGTGTGGCCCGTAAGTCACATTAACACGGTTAACTTTTGTACATACCGTTAGTGTGGCCCGTAAGTCACATCAACACGGTTAACTTTGTACATACCGTTAGTGTGGCCCGTAAGTCACATCAACACGGTTAACTTTTGTACATACCGTTAGTGTGGCCCGTAAGTCACATCAACACGGTTAACTGTGTACATACCGTTAGTGTGGCCCGTAAGTCACATCAACACGGTTAACTTTGTACATACCGTTAGTGTGGCCCGTAAGTCACATTAACACGGTTAACTTTTGTACATACCGTTAGTGTGGCCCGTAAGTCACATCAACACGGTTAACTTTGTACATACCGTTAGTGTGGCCCGTAAGTCACATTAACACAGTTAAATTTAAGCTTTATATCATGCTCTGTCTTTATTTTCACATGTACTAATACAGGACTTGTGAAATAGATATTCATTTAAATACTTCTTAGCCTCAGTATTATTGTTGAGTCGAGTCTTCTTATTAAATGTGTTTTTAGTAAAGAAACTCGTTAGTGTAAACCGGGGGGCATATGGAAATATAGAATGTGGTAGACAGTAGAGGGGAATTTCGACATAGTATATGTTTATACCTCTTTTCGCCTCTTTCTACGTCGTTGCCGTTTCTGCTCTTTACGATCTTCCCTGTCACGTGAGGTCGTTTCGTCATTCTGCTAAACAGAGATCTTGAGGAAGTTATCAACATTTGAGCGACGGAACTAAAGAATCAAACATAGCACAGAAAACAAGATGATACCTTCCTGATGAAGACAAAGAGGAAAGATAAACAATTGGAACAAAGTACCTGCCTGATGTAAACAAAGAAAAAAAGGTAAACAATTGTAACAAGAAGACACCTGCCTGGTGTATACAAAGAAAAAAAGGTAAACAAAGGGAACAAGACACCCGCCTGATGTAAACAAAGAAAAAGGTAAACAAAGGGAACAAGACGCCTGCCTGATGTAAACAAAGAAAAAGGTAAACAAAGGGAACAAGAAAATACCTGTCTGATATAAACAAAGAAAAAAACGTAAACAAAGGGAACAAGACACCTGCCTGATGTAAACAAAGAAAAAGGTAAACAAAGGGAACAAACACCTGCCTGATGTAAACAAAGAAAAAAGGGTAAAGAAAGGGAACAAGACACCTGCCTGATATAAACAAAGAAAAAAAGGTAAAGAAAGGGAACAAGACACCTGCCTGATGTAAACAAAGAAAAAAGGGTAAAGAAAGGGAACAAGACACCTGCCTGATATAAACAAAGAAAAAAAGGTAAAGAAAGGGAACAAGACACCTGCCTGATGTAAACAAAGAAGGAAAGGTAAACAAAGGGAACAAGAAAATACCTGTCTGATGTAAACAAAGAAGGAAAGGTAAACAAAGGGAACAAGAAAATACCTGTCTGATGTAAACAAAGAAAAAGGTAAACAAACTGAAGAAGACATCTGCCTGATGTAAACAAAGAAAAAATCACATATATGAAACTACAATAATATGCTCCACGTATGTAACATTTTCTTTAAAATCCATACATTTCCCAAATAGATGTCTCGTAGTTGCATTCAGCCGCAGGGATTAAACACAAGTATCATGAGAGAGGAAAGATGTTGAGCCCAGTGTTTAACTACAAAAAGGAAATTACCATGTGTTCAGGAAGAGTAAGCGTTTTTTATTCACCACGGCTTCCGCCGTGTAAATCTTGGTCGATCTCAATTGAAAATAGGATATGTAATCATGAAACGTTGTCTTGTCTGACATCCGACAAGGGAATAGAGTATTTTCCAAACAGATCGCTATGGCGACTTTAACTTCCCCGTAGTCATAAGTCAACACCGGAAACAGCCCAGCTATTGGAATCATATTTCTTGTTTTCTAGGACATATAATGAAATCAGATACGACAGTTAATTGTGATTACGACTCCATTTGTATGTTAAACTGTGCTGTAGATCAACTTCCTAGAGCTGGCATCACATTTACACTCCCTTTTTTCATTTTGCCACATCTAGATCATACAAGATTAGGCACTACTATTTTACATATTTAAAATCACCTCCACATTCATCTCGAGATGGCATTCAGGTTCAAATTAACACCAACTTGATGAGAAACATTGAAACAACATTTATTTCCCATCATGTATAGCTTAAGATTAACCCGTTGATGGATAAGAAACATCAACATATTCCTTAAATGAATTAAGAACACTTTCCAGGAAATTTGATTTTCACGATGTTTTACTGGCAAGTATTCGTTGCCTTATACGTATTTTTTAAGGTGCAGTTTGATAACAGAAAGAAAGAGTGTTGAAGGGCAAATTTATTTTAACTGTTTAAATTACATACATCTATAGTAAGTCGTGACGATTGTAGTCGGCTGTTTAAGTTAATCTGATTCATTTATTCAGACTTCAAACCTTACGGCTTATCTGTACAGTTCCAATACAAAACAACAAATATAAATAATCTACATCACAAGAGCGCTTTCTCTCCAGCAGCTTTTCCTGGTTCATTCAAACATGGTTGATACTGAATTAATTGTCTCCTTAGTTTTTTTCTAATTACTAATAGCTTCTGTTGCCTTGTTCCGTTTATTGTTTGATAAAATATGCTGTCAAGGTTATCTATAAGCACACGTTCCATCAAAGTCTGCAAACAACGACACTAATAGCTAATTTCCACTTGTAATAAGACATGCTCTGTCGTACACGGGTGAAACGTTGGTGGTTTTAGCACTGTCACGCTGATATTGCTATGCAAATGTCGATATGGCCGAGTGCTGCTATCAATTCATGGGTGGCTGCAGCTTATATAGGGGGAAATAAAGTCGCTACATTTCTATACATTCCAGTGCGTCAGAATGCTTCCAGAGGACAGTCATCAATAATTCCTTGGAAATCGATTTACAATGGAGCTGTGACGGATATGTATAAGAGGAATTATTTCCTGAAATGAATTCATAGCACGAAAAAAATAGTTCGTATTGTTAATATGACAAGGAGACCAAATAAACAATGACGAATATAAACTTAGTAGAACTAGTTGTATTGCATCTCAAACATAAGACAATATTCGTCTGTGAATGTAAATCGAATGATTGGGTAACCAGTAGGTAGGTCGGATGTGGAGACACCAGACAACCTTCGGCATGTCGAATGATGGAGAAACCAGACAACCATCGGTAGGTCGAATGATTGAGAAACCAGACAACTATCGGTAGGTCGAATGATGGAGAAACCAGACAACTATCGGTAGGTCGAATGATTGAGAAACCAGACAACTATCGGTAGGTCGAATGATGGAGAAACCAGACAACCATTGGTAGGTCGAATGATGGAGAAACCAGACAACCATCGGTAGGTCGAATAATGGAGTGACCAGACAACCATCGGTAGGTCGAATGATGGAGACACCAGACTACCATCGGTATGTCGAATGATGGAGAAACCAGACAACCATTGGTATATTGAATGATGGAGAGACCAGACAACCATAGTTAGGTCGAATAATGGAGTGACCAGACAACCATCGGTATATTGAATGATGGAGAAACCAGAAAAACATCGGTATATTGAATGATGGAGAAACCAGACAACCATCGGTATATTGAATGATGGGGAAACCAGACAACCATCGGTATATTGAATGATGGAGAAACCAGACAACCATTGGTAGGTCGAATGATGGAGAAACCAGACAACCATCGGTAGGTCGAATGATGGAGAAACCAGACAACCATCGGTAGGTCGAATGATGGAGAAACCAGACAACCATCGGTAGGTCGAATGATGGAGAAACCAGACAACCATCGGTAGGTCGAATGATGGAGAGACCAGACAATCATCGGTATATTGAATGATGGAGAAACCAGACAGCCATCGATAGGTCGAATGATGGAGAAACCAGACAACCATCGGTAGGTCGAATGATGGAGAAACTAGACAATCATCGGTATATTGAATGATGGAGAAACCAGACAACCATAGTTAGGTCGAATGATGAAGAAGTCAAACAAACATCGGTATGTCAAAAGATGAAGAGACCAGACAACCATCGGTAGATCGAATGATGGAGTGACCAGACAACCATCGCTATATTGAATGATGGAGAAACCAGACAACCATAGTTAGGTCGAATGATGGAGAGACCAGACAACCATCGATAGATCGAATGATGAAGAGGCCAGACAACCATTGGGTAGGTCGAATAATGGAGTGACCAGACAACCATCGGTATGTCGAATGATTGAGAGACCAGACTACAATCGGTATGTCGAATGATGGAGAGACCAGACAACCATCGGTATGTCGAATGGGTCGAATGATGGAGAGACCAGACAACCATCGGTATGTCGAATGATAAAGATACCAGGTCGAATGATAAAGATACCAAACAACCATCGGTAGGTCGAATAATGGAGTGACCAGACAACCATCGGTATGTCGAATGATGGAGAAACCAGACAACCATCGGTAGGTCGAATGATTGAGAAACCAGACAACCATCGGTAGGTCGAATGATTGAGAAACCAGACAACCATCGGTAGATCGAATGATGAAGAGGCCAGACAACTATCGGCATGTCGAATGATTGAGAAACCATACAACCATCGGTAGATCGACAGATGGATGAGACCAGACTACCATCGGTAGATCGAATGATGAAGAGGCCAGACAACCATCGGTAGATCGAATGATGGAGAGACCAGACTACAATCGGTATGTCGAATGATGGAGAGACCAGACAACCATCGGTAGGTCGAATGATGGAGAGACCAGACAACCATCGGTAGGTCGAATGATGGAGAGACCAGACAACCATCGGTAGATCGAATGATGGAGAGACCAGACAACTATCGGCATGTCGAATGATTGAGAAACCATACAACCATCTGTAGATCGACAGATGGATGAGACCAGACTACCATAGTTAGGTCTCCTGGTGAGGGAACTAGTTTACCATTATTTGGTCGACTGATGAAGAATGTTCTATTAGGTAAATATCAATACCCTTTGTGACATGACCCTTACGCATGAATGTTCTACATACATTATCTTTAAGGACAGAACATAAATAATTCTCTTGGAGTGATCGTGTAGTGACTCAATTAAAGATCCCTTGTATTAGATAGTGCTTTCCTGGTCATTTGGCCACGAAAGAGTTTCACCCATCACAAAGTGACACCAGTCTTTAAATATCACATAATTTGCCTGGATTGTGCGGATTAAACATTGATACATGGTTTTCTCCCTGGATATGTCCTCTACTTCACACGAGAAAACAGTTTATATTCTGTAATAATATCCCATCGCAAAATCTGAGAGCTGGTTTAAGTTCAGAGCGAAACTGTTTAAATTCGAAATAGGAACACATCCTAGGCAAGTGGGAGCAAATTCTAAGCAAATAGCATATTATGAACAAATAGGCACACATTTATCAAGTTTACTATGATGCTAATGTTATCATGCTACGTTTAGGCGACATTTATCAATATTTTTTACTCTTTTCAAAACAATCTAGAAAAAAGCAAGACCCTACGGGCCATAGAAGCTGGACTTCCGGCAATACACCAGGTCCTTACGTATTGGTGTTTTCTATCCAGGATACGTCGAGGCTGCTGCACTTTCGGTCTTCATTATAGTTTGAAGTTGGAAGGGGAACACATTCCCTTTGGTCAGTCTTATATGTCACATAGTAAACGTTACCCACTCTGATTTCGTGCTCTCCAGCAAACGTTTTACACAACGACACTCGTTCTCTCCAGCAAACGTTCCCCACAATGACACCCGTTCTCTCCAGCAAACGTTCCCCACAATGACACTCGTTCTCTCCAGAAAACGTTCTCCACAATGACACCCGTTCTCTCCAGCAAACGTTCCCCCACAATAACACTCATTCTCTCCAGAAAACGTTCCACACAATGACACTCGTTCTCTCCAGCAAACGTTCTACACAATGTCACTCGTTCTCTCCAGCAAACGTTCTACACAATGTCACTCGTTCTCTCCAGCAAACGTTCCTCACAATGACACTCGTTCTCTCCAGCAAATGTTCCCCACAATGACACCCGTTCTCTCCAGAAAACGTTCTCTCTCTCCAGCAAACGTTCCCCCACAATAACACTCATTCTCTCCAGAAAACGTTCCACACAATGACACCCGTTCTCTCCAGAAAACGTTCCCCACAATGACACCCGTTCTCTCCAGCAAACGTTCCCCCACAATAACACTCGTTCTCTCCAGAAAACGTTCCCCACAATGACACCCGTTCTCTCCAGCAAACCTTCCCCCACAATAACACTCGTTCTCTCCAGAAAACGTTCCCCACAATGACACCCGTTCTCTCCAGAAAACGCTCCCCACAATGACACTCGTTCTCTCCAGCAAACGTTCCCCACAATGACACCCGTTCTCTCCAGAAAACGTTCCCCACAATGACACCCGTTCTCTCCAGCAAACGTTCCCCCACAATAACACTCATTCTCTCCAGAAAACGTTCCACACAATGACACCCGTTCTCTCCAGAAAACGTTCCCCACAATGACACCCGTTCTCTCCAGCAAACGTTCCCCCACAATAACACTCGTTCTCTCCAGAAAACGTTCCCCACAATGACACCCGTTCTCTCCAGCAAACCTTCCCCCACAATAACACTCGTTCTCTCCAGAAAACGTTCCACACCATGACACTCATCTCTCCAGAAAACGTTCCCCACAATGACACCCGTTCTCTCCAGCAAACCTTCCCCCACAATAACACTCGTTCTCTCCAGAAAACGTTCCACACATTGACACCCGTTCTTTCCAGCAAACGTTTCCCCACAATAACACTCGTTCTCTCCAGCACACGTTCCCCACAATAACACTCGTTCTCACCAAGCCTCATGCAGGTTGTTACCTGATACCACTCTCCCCCTCAACCAACCTCGTGCAGGTTGTTACCCGATACCACTCTCCCCCTCATCCAGCCTCATGCAGGTTGTTACCCGATACCACTCTCCCCCTAACCCAGCCTCATCCAGGTTATTACCTGATACCACTAGATAACCTGAACATTTCCGTTAGTCTCCCCCTCACCCAGCCCCAGGTCGATACCCGTTATCACTGACGAATAAACGAGTTTGTTGTCATATAATACAATCGTCAACACTACTAATGATGTAAGCCTGGAAACAATACATACACCCCATTGCCATCTACTTATTGATCTAGGATGTATTAGCATTGTCAATGGCAAGTGAAACCGACCCACAAAATCAACATTAAATATTGAATACCATAGTCGACATTATTTGTGTTTTAATTGAATTTCTGTGTAATTATTTCCAGTTTTCTCGTTTTCATGTTTTATATGGATGAAATAGCATTATGGCGGGTAGTTTATAAAACAAGGCCGCCGAAGTTCTGGATGTGGTGTTTACATACATACCCGTCTATAGTTACTGGTAAAACAAGACACGTTATACCAGCTGAGTGTGGGTTTCTTGTCCTTAACAAGTGTCAATATTGAACGTCGGATAACCATAAAGAAATAATTTTACCGTGTCAGTTTACGCCCGATTTAGACCGGTAGAATGAACTATACAGTTAATTTCGCATAATTGGTGTCATGATTCGTGATCTGTATGGGTTAAAAAGCCCTACCTCACTAACATCGACTTAACTGTTTTAGCGTCAGGTTGGGACTCCGTCTTTATATATATATAATAAGCACTCCTGTAATAATATGGTACATTATTTTTACTTTATGATGATAAACGCTTCTATAGTTTACAAGGTTAATGGCATGAGTAGCAGACAAGGAATGTCTGGAGTACTTGGCTTTAAAGCAATAGGTTTCTTCTGATACAACAAATGTTGGTTTGAGTACAAAGATTTGAACCAAAACTCCGAGCTGTACTATATAAAAAGCGATCGGACCCCATTACTGTATGATGTACAAAGTATACATACAATGTACCAAATATGTATAAACCATTAATATAAATATCGTGTGTATTGTATACACACATGTACATAATGTACATAACACATATAAAAACTAATAATTTCTTATCTTGAGACTTCTTGTAGTTAGTGCCTACTTCACTGAAAGCCACACAGGAGGCCCAAAACATGCTCTCCATAGGTAAGGCGTTCAGTTTGTTCATGGGCACAACTTCGACAACTCCGGATTACTCATGGTTTCTGATATACATACAACATATAGTAAAACTTAAAGTACACTATATATAGTACACCATTTATACATACAGAATTCCATTTCTCCTTCTTTCAATGTATTGATACGCCGACACCAGTTAATTTTGTTTATCAGGGAAAGTGTGGTGACCCACCTTAAATTGAATTCAAATGTGTCACTCTTCTAGTGAACTCAGACGTAAAGCACACATACCATAGCAATAATACAAAGAATTATTCAAATCCTAAGATACTTTTTGATGATAATGAACACAGCACATACCTGTCTATATCAACATTCACAATTAATTATGATATTTTTACCTGGTTCTGTGACTGGGTCTCATCCTCCTCCTCCATCAGTGGGGTTCACTGGTTATACAACGGTAAGATCCTATTGATAAAATGTATTGGTCCAACCACGGTATAACTTTCATTCACACACATAGGGTCATATTTGTTTTATGGCAAAGTTTTCGTATTTCTCGCTTATTCTGACCGTGTCACATACGATTTTATCAGTTCTCCGACTCCGAGGTTTCGTGGTGTGATATTGGGTCACAGAGCTGGCTGTTGTTCGCTTTCACAAACCAGCATTACCTTACTTCGGCCAGGTGTGTATTGGCAATAGTCATTAACAGCAACTCCCAATGGAGGTAACCACTGAACCGAAACCAATGGAAAACTGAACGTGTAACTGTTTTATAATGAGTCTAACTGTTTCTGTTCTGTTTACGCATCCGTTGTCTTAATAACTGCCCACAATTGTTGTCGTTTGTCCATTTATGTTTACCCGTCCGGTAGTCGACAATTCCAGTGTGTAGAAGTGAACGTTCATTATACCAGTTCATGTGTTATTGACAGGTATTGTGGCGTTGTCCGGTTGACTTGCACCACTTACCTTTGGTCAATACCTGGCGGACTGTGGACAGGTAAGAAGGATTACAGGTATCACGTGAATGGAGAACCAGTAATCCTATATTCATCACCAAGTCTTAATCAACAAGACAACTTTACTAGTATTCGAGTGTTAATAATTTATTCTATTAACTTGGCTTCATATCATAGTCTGTTGAATTCTATTTTGTCAAATTAAATTGGTAATTTCGCCGTCTGCTGGTTTCTGGTTGGATTGCTTTGTAGATTGTTACTAGTTGTCATAACAATAATCTATATTTATACCTCTTCATTTAACACAGAAATCACATATATGGATTCTTGAACTTTGTAATATATTTTTCCATGCTGATATTATAATGTAGTTTGGACTTTAAAATGTAATAGAACTGTACCTATTTATTCGCCATGATAAATTACTGTCATTTTACCCTGATCTAAAGGTGGAATCTTCGCCCTGCATTCGTGGTCCATCTGTTGTCTGTCATGGTCCGTCCGCCGTCCGTCCTGGTCTGTCTGTTGTCAGTCCTAGTTCTTTCATGGGATTTAATAGGATTACTTATGAACGCAGGCATACATAAAAATTTCAAATGTCATTTCAGGATGGAATTCTATCTCGCCGTATGGTTGCATTTCAGCCCCAGATTTTGTCAGTAGTTGTCCAGAGCGCTATCAAATGTGAAAATTAATGTTATTTGTCCGAACAATTTTATCAGGGAGACTGTTCCAAATATTGACGGTCCCAGTACACATGAATATTTTGCGTATAACAAGTTTACACTATTTCTTCCTTAGTGTATGCGAGTGTCCTCTGATCGTCGATGATTCATCACTCTCAAAAATGCCTCTTGTTACCTTCGGATCTTTTATTTTATACTCATTAACTATGTCCCCTCTTAACATTCCATAAACAGGTGTTGGTAATTGAAGCTTACAGACTTTTCTTTCAGGCCTAGTGTTAATTCAGTAGCTTTTCGTTGTACGTGTACACTTTTTTCGATGCCTTTCTCTTTATAAGGATTCCACTTGACGCATATACTAAATGGGACTGACTAATACTTTAAACAGCTGTTTAAATGTGATTTCATCTCAGTAATCATGTTTCTTATCTACGCTGGTTTAATCAATTCTCATGTCAATGCAACAAATAGTTAAGAAGAGATATAGCGTGTGAAGAAAGAACCAATAAATATCCCGTGGCATTGGTGGACGATCCGTTCTGGGTCCCTTGTAATAACTTTTGTAAAGATAACCTGCGATATAAAGAAATCACTGTCGCCCATGTCGGGACTAGAGAACATAGCTGTAACCCTGGTCAACACGAGAATGTGTTTTTGGCTGGAAGGGAAATGTATAACCTTGGTCAACACCAGCCTTACTATACCGCTCGGTCGTGGTCCGTCCGTTGTCTGTTCTTAGACAATTCCTGTATCTGGCTTGGGAAACGCTGATTTGATCGACCTCAAATTACACTGTATGCCGAGTCGGCACCCACCTCGGTCCTAGTGGTACCATGTAATTTCCCCCTGTGTGCCTTTTTCATATGGAGACTGATAGGAAAAAAGCTTGCATTTTGATGCGGATAGTTTTGTTATCGCTATTTCTTGAGAAGTACTGGATGGATTTTCTTTAATTTCGTATGAAATTAAACTTGCTCTGTATATTAAAAAAAAACAAATAAATAAATAAAAAAAGGCGGATCATTCTCATTTCTAAAACAGACGTGCCAACAGGCGATATAACTCAGCTTATGAAATGTAACGATGTTCTTACAGAATCTTTTATTCAATATGAATTCTACTCCTGTTAAATGCGCTGACAATTAGATAGGGGTTATGTCAACGAACTGAAATACCTATGAAGATAAACTATTCCGCTGGTAAGATAGACCCATGGGAGACCATTATTTGCATTGATGTTTGGTGTGTTATGGTTATAGAATGAAAATATGTATGTAGTCAGCTAGTGGAAAAATCAAAATGGAACAACACTTGCCTCTGTTGGGTGAAGCGATACAAGGGAAATAACTCACATGTCCCTAGATTATTATCTAAGGGAAGTAATTCCTGTATCCTTATGTCTAAACCGCTGACAGAGCTAAAAGGCCGTAATAATGGACGTACAGTCCGCTACATTACATATGTTATTATCGGAGTGACCGGTCAGTATATTATTGCAGACATCAATAACCAAAATATAAAAGGGAAAATAAATCAACAATTGGCGGTTGTGTACAGTCAGTTCAAATTAATCACAAAGTACATACCCCACCTCCCCATCCCACCCCCCCCCCAAAAAAAACAACCCCAAACAAACAAACAAACAAACAAAAAAAACCTGTTCTACTACTTTTTACATATATACATAACTCTAATGATCTATTTCAAGTCCACTTGTGTAACAACATTGCGTGATTTGTGTGTGTGTGTGGTCGTGTTTGTGGTCGTGTTTGTTTGTTTTTTTAAGAAATACTCTCACGCAGAGAACACTGATAATACATCTCTGGCTCTGGTCACAATTAGTTATTGTCCTTGTTGTTGTCAGTTTATATGCACATAAAAATTAAAGCTAGCAGCAAACAAACGGGGCTACATTACGACCGATATCTGTGCATGCTTGAAATCCATGACTACAGTCAGATACGTCCCCGCTACCGTGTAACTATGGGCAGTTGACCAGGCTAAAGATAAGTCCACTTGAAATGATATCACGACCACAAATAATTTTTATATTAATGTATTGACAAATGTTTAAACGGTCCAAAAACTATACACAAATGACCATGATTTTGACCGTGGGGCGAAGGTGTGAGCCACGTCCGGGTGGATTAATAATTCAACTCCCCGAGCTTTTGTTCATGCTACGTGACGTACATAAAACGATGACCTACTTACACCAAACACACTACCTTGACATTGCACTAATACATCGCTTATATTTATAGATATGTCTTACATTTACCTAACCAGTTATCGCAATAAGCACCAACATGAACGGAATATCAGCGTCAACTTTTACGTATTGATAGAACGTCCACGTCGAATGTGTAGTAAAGGGGATTCGAAGCGGAAGAATGTGATAAACATAAACAAACGAGCAGGTAAGCGCCAGGTGTACCCATTATTGGTAATGGTTGCTAATCATTCGCTAGCAATTGCAACAAGACCCCATTTTCTTTCTTCCCGAATCGTCTTTTTTGTAAACTTGACACCACGATCACACATTGATGTAACAATATTGATACCCACGAACGGATTTTTATCATTACACGTCCTAATTCCATTGGGCTGATAACAAATGAAAATACCCACCTGTATATCATATACACATACTTGCAGAGACTGGTCAAAATTTAGGAGGTCAGTAAAACATAACATTGATATAACAAGGATGATGCTATCAAAGTCATTGTTAGAATTTGCTCTTACAAAGATCGTAATTTTATATCAAGGCCTCTGCTAGGATTTGAACCAGGGACCTCTGGGTACTAGTCTAAGCTCCTCCTTAAATTTTCAGGGATTACAGTGATGGTTACGGTTAAGAATTTTTCTGAGTCTGTATCATTATTTTATAGCAATGCCTCTGCTAGCATTTGAACCCTGGACCTAGCTGTGGCTTACAATTTTAATGATCAACCTTTCAGACTAAAGACAAATGCTCTTAAGCCACTGAGGGGTGTATTGCGGTTAGTATTTACCACAGTTACTTTTGGATAATAGGCAGGTGTGTGTATGTGTATATATGTATAGGTGTGTGTGTATGACAGGTGGAGAGTTTGTGGTAATTAATGTCTTAATAAATGGGAAGGCTGGACGGTATCACTGGCTGAATGTGGACATATGTAGTTAATAATGTCTTAATAAATGGGAAGGCTGGACGATGTCACTGTCTGAATGTGGAGGAGTGTAGTTTATAATGTCTTAATAAATGGGAAGGCTGGATGATGTCACTGTCTTAATGTGGAGGAGTGTAGTTAATAATGTCTTAATAAATGGGAAGGCTGGACAGTATCACTGTCTGAATGTGGAGGTGTGTAGTTCATAATGTCTTAATGAATGGGAAGGCTGGACGATGTCACTGTCTGAATGTGGAGGAGTGTAGTTAATAATGTCTTAATAAATGGGAAGGCTGGACGATGTCACTGTCTGAATGTGGAGGAGTGTAGTTAATAATGTCTTAATAAATGGGAAGGCTGGACGATGTCACTGTCTGAATGTGGAGGAGTGTAGTTAATAATGTCTTAATAAATGAGAAGGCTGGACGATGTCACTGTCTGAATGTGGAGGAGTGCAGTTAATAATGTCTTATTAAATGGGAAGGCTGGACGATGTCACTCTCTGAATGTGGAGGAGTGTAGTTCATAATGTCTTAATAAATGGGAAGGCTGGACGATGTCACTGTCTGAATGTGGAGGAGTGTAGTTAATAATGTCTTAATAAATGGGAAGGCTGGACGATGTCACTGTCTGAATGTGGAGGAGTGTAGTTAATAATGTCTTAATAAATGGGAAGGCTGGACGATGTCACTGTCTGAATGTGGAGGAGTGTAGTTAATAATGTCTTAATAAATGGGAAGGCTGGACGATGTCACTCTCTGAATGTGGAGGAGTGTAGTTCATAATGTCTTAATAAATGGGAAGGCTGGACGATGTCACTGTCTGAATGTGGAGGACGGTGTATCAGGGTTGGTGGTAGGGGGTCAGTGTCTGAATCAAAGGTAAGGGTAGTGGGTCAGTGTCTGAATCAAGTATGGCGGTAGGGGTCAATGTCTGAATCAAGGGTGGTGGTAGGGGGTCAGTGTCTGAATCAAAGGTAGTGGTAGGGGGTCAGTGTCTGAATCAAAGGTAAGGGTAGTGGGTCAGTGTCTGAATCAAGTATGGCGGTAGGGGTCAATGTCTGAATCAAGGGTGGTGGTAAGGGGTCAGTGTCTGAATCAAGGGTAGTGGTAGGGGGTCAGTGTCAGATTCAAGGGTAGTGGGTCAGTGTCTGAATCAAGTATGGCGGTAGGGGGTCGGTGTCTGAATCAAGGATGGCGGTAGGGGGTCAGTGTCTGAATCAAGGATGGCAGTAGGGGGGTCAGTGTCTGAATCATTGGTGGTGGTAGGGGGTCAATATCAGAATCAAGGGTAGTGGGTCAGTGTCTGAATCAAGGGTGGCGGTAGGGGTCAGTGTCTGAATCAAGGATGGCGGTAGGGGGTCAGTGTCTGAATCAAGGGTAGTGGTAGGGGGGTTCAGTGTCTGAATCATGGGTGGCAGTAGGGGGGTCAGTGTCTGAATCATGGGTGGTAGTAGGGGGTCAGTGTCTGAATCAAGGGTGGCAGTAGGGGGGTCAATATCTGAATCAAGGGTAGGGGTAGGGGTCAATATCTGAATCATGGGTGGTGGTAGGGGGTCAGTGTCTGAATCAAAGGTGGGGATAGTGGGTCAGTGTCTGAATCAAAGGTAGGGGTAGGGGTCAATGTCAGAACTTAGAGTGAAGATAGGGAGATGATGTATGAATTTATAGTGAGGGTAGGGGGATGATATCTGAATCAAGGGTCAGTGGGTAGGAGCTCAATGTCTGAATCAAGAGTGCTGGGTAAGGGATTTATGTTCACACAAGTCTTTTCCAATTGTTATTGACCTAATTTTAGCTTTGATCTCTATACTACAGCAGAAATACATTACTACTACTACTACTACACTTAAATAGAACATTACAGGTAGGATATTTCCTCTATCACAAAGCTACATCACATTTCCTGTTATTCTCAAACAAAATGTTCCACATCCAAAAGATGTTGGGATTCTATGATGACTCTTATAATAAATACAATATTCAAAATTTCTGCGTACAATCAGTTCAGATTGATATAATATAAGTTTATAACTTAAAGCTCTTGCTTGGCCTACCTTCTTTTACTTTAATGTATCACAAGTCCCTGTGCTACTGTTTTGTATCACAAGTCCCTGTGCTACTTTAATGTATTACAAGTCCCTGTGCTACTTTAATGTATTACAAGTCCATGTGCTACTGAAATGTATTACAAGTCCCTGTGCTACTGAAATGTATTACAAGTCCCTGTGCTACTGAAATGTATTACAAGTCCCTGTGCTACTGAAATGTTTTACAAGTCCCTGTGCTACTGAAATGTATTACAAGTCCATGTGCTACTGAAATGTATAACAAGTCCCTGTGCTAATGAAATGTTTTACATCTAATTAATCTTTTCTCAGATGATTCATATCATTTCATTATTATTGATATTACCAAATTCTTGCATCCAAAGAATGGCTATGATCAATTGTCCAGCATGTAATACAAACATGGCTGTTATGCGTTATGTGGATTTTACTTGTAACCACTAATATGTAACTTCAGTCTACTTTTTAATTTTCTTTCATGGCACTTTTTCTCTACACCCATTAAATACTGTAAAGGCCTAATCTATATGGATATGATATTAGAAAATTCAGACATTCCCCAAATAAATGTTCCACTGAACAAATACTGGTGTGGTGGTATCTGCAAAGTCCTCTGTTTGAATTTTTCCTCTTTTTCTAGTTTTGTCTTAATCGTGTGAGTTAGAGATGTGGTTTAAATGTTATCTTATAAATGTGTTGATATAGACCTAAATAGGTAATTATTTATTAATTACTGATTTTTGTTTTCAGGTTTCTGGATAAAACAATGGTAAATGGAATTCCAAGTGATATGCTTTGATTTAAAAACAATTTGTGTTGTTCAAAACAAAATGTGGGAATGCCCTATGAGAAGATGAACTTGTCTGGGCAGGCAATTTATGCCCCTAAAAAGGTCTTTTTGTCCAAAAGTTTGAATGATGGTATCCAGACTCCAGGAGATGAGGAAAGGGCCGAAGAACCTGTGGGCAATCAAATTATAACTGACGACATGTTTGAGATACAATCACGAGAGTTCTTGTCTCAATTTGGACAGCCAAATAAGCAGTTTTATTCCTCAAATTCTGGTAGTGACCAGTTCATGATAAATAATAGTAACAGTCATGATCACTATTTGCATATGGATTTTGACACCAACCAACGAAGAGCGAGTAATGTATCTGTATCTAGTAGCTCCTTTCCTGGCATGTTTCCATCTGAGATCAGTTCCACAAGTCCCCAGCTATTTTCCTCAAGCAACAGCTCCTTTCAGGATGAAAAGTCTTTTGTTATAAGTTCCAAGGACTCCAGTAGTCTACCATATGGATATTATCCAAAGGAACTGGTTGGTCAGTTGACCCCTTTCAATGCCAGTCAGGTTTCTTTGGGTACAAGCCAGCTGACTTCTGTGAATATTGATAGTAAATTCTCTTCAACTGTAGATAATTTACAGGTTCCTTCTGTGAATGCAAGCCAAAGTTTCTTAACAAATTCATACCAAGCATATTCTGTGACTACTAGTGCCATATTTTCAGTGAGTGCCTGCCAAGCTCCCACATCTACTAGTGCTAATTTTTCAGTGAGTGCAAGCCAAGCTCCTATGATTACTAGTGAAGTTTTCTCAATGAGTGCCAACCAAGCTCCATTAACCACTAGTGAAGTTTTCTCTTTGAGTGCCAACCAAGCTTCTTCTGTTCATACAAACCAAGTGCCTCCATTGAATGCAAGTCAGATATTACCATTGGATCCTAATGAAACATCCCCCGAGAATAATAGACAGGTCAGTCAAACATTTATGGTAAACAATGCAAGTTCCTGTGGACAGAATTCGACTGAAGACCCTTACAGCACATATCAGTTTCTATCTTCTGGGAATGTGAACAGCATAGGTTCTGGTCAGGTATTGTCTGGAAATAGTGAAATAGAATCTGGAAACAAAAGACTGGAGACATTAAAGGATACAAAAGATCTTGAGCAAAACTTAGTAAATGAACCTAACAATGTCAACCAGTCATCCACCATGAATGGTACAGCCATGTGTGACTCTACAAAAAGTCTAGTTAACTCACCAGAAAGCTGGACATTTTCATCGCTTGTACCTTTCAATATGTCGCATGATGAAAGAAAAAGTCCGTTATCAGTCCCATCAGAAACAACTGCTGAATCCATGTTTGATCACGTACAGGATGAAGATAAAATTCCAGGATCAGTCGGCAGTGATTCATTTGTAAAGTATTTCGGCAGTACAGAAGAAAGTACTCCATGCAGTACTATGACATGGGCACAGCGATATGGACTTCATGCTAAACTCAAAAAACCTTCGCAACAGTCATTCAACAGAGTCAGTCTAGCTGATATTGAAGAATTTTCTGTAAAGAGTGTGGTAGAAAAACAAAAATCTGTAGAAAAAAGTACATATTACACGTCACACAGACCTCCACAGCCAAAGAAAAAATCTGCATCTCCAGTAGGAGTAAACCCTTTAGTAGAAAATCAAGTGAGTTGTTCAAGTTCCCCTTCCGTAATATCATCATCCCATGTGTCTTCAACAGATATGAAACAAGAACTTTCTCCAGAATGTTCCTATCAAGGTCAGAACAGAAATGAATCATATTCTCTGCCCTCAAGCACATCTGAAGTTAGAGTAGTGTCCCTGAAAATATTGAAGATGAATACTGAGGACAGTAGTGAGATAAGCAGCACAGAAACTGCTAGCGAACTTGTTCAACCTCCAGGTAACGAAACCAGTTGTCAGGTGTGTGGGGACAAAGCTGCAGGATTCTACTGTGGGGCATTTATCTGTGAGGCATGCAAGGTATGTACTGAGGTTCACATCAACAGGTGGTCAACTTCAATCTATATCAAAATGTGTGTCTATATAGGTTTGGTTATCAATTTGGTCTGCTGATTGTTTTCCTAAAATATGATTGTATGTTGATGATATGCCTCATCTTGACAAATGCTTCCTAGTGAGAATGAGTATGAGACCCCTCTGTAGTGTGTTAATCACTTTGTGTACTGCATTGAATCTGTTCCAACCTGATAACTTGTGAATTGGTTGGCTATATGCATTATATACCCAGATAAATTGATTTGATTATGAATGATCCAAAAAATGTTGTTCAATGTTGTTTCTGATGAATTTAAGAAATTGTTGTTTCAAAAGTCTTTCAGTAAACAATTGATCTATAGGAAATACAAAAGACATGTGAAACATAAGATATAGTGATTTAATCTCATTTTACAGAAATTCTTTATGAGAGCCAGTAAGATGGAGAAAGTAAAATATGTATGTCTTCGGGCACAAAATTGTGTAATAACCAAGGAGAGTCGAGTCCAGTGTCAATACTGCCGATTCCAGAAATGTCTAAGTCTGAAAATGTACTGTCCAGGTAAATATTGTCTTGGTCTGAAAATGTACAGTCCAGGTAATATTGTTTTAGTCTGAAAATGTACTGTCCAGGTAAATATTGTCTTGGTCTGAAAATGTACTGTCCAGGTAATATTGTTTTAGTCTGAAAATGTACTGTCCAGGTAAATATTGTCTTAGTCTGAAAATGTACTGTCCAGGTAAATATTGTCTTATTCTGAAAATGTACTGTCCAGGTAAATATTGTCTTTGTCTGAAGTCTGAAAATGTACTGTCCAGGTAAATATTGTCTTATTCTGAAAATGTAGATATATCTTAACAAAGAGAAATGCAGTGCACAAGAACCATCACTCTCTTTTGCATAATTTTGGAGTTATTGCCCTTTACTTAAATTACACTAAAATTATATAAGGTATCAACAAGAAACTTGTTTATAGGTGTCTGTTGTGTCCAGGAACCTATTGGTGTTGTTTGTTTATAGTTCTCTTAATATACAGAAATAGGCAAATAATTTTCTGGTTTTTACACATATTTTTTTCTTCTCAACAAGCAAAAGTCCATGAGTGCTGATATTGGGCCTGTAAGATGCTTGGAGGAGAGGCTACCAAGTTTGTTCAAATGAATGACCTCAACCCACTTTCTAGGCAAAAGTTTGTGCCGATATTGGGTCTGTACTACCAAGTAAATGAATGACCTCACCCACTTTCAAGGTTTTGGACTTATTTGGTTTTATTTAAGGTATGCACATTTTTACATGCACCTGTGTATATACTTGTGTGGATGGTACTAATATCATTTTATGAAATAACTGACACTGAAGATTGTGTTATTATAACTTTGATACTTTCCTTTTTGCTCATTCATCCTGATTAAGATGACTTGTCAAATCAAAATAGTAGGAAGACCACAACAGCTGAGGCCAGGTGTAGTAATACTGTGACTGCTGACATGTTTCGGCCTGCTTGGCAGGCCGTCATCAGGGCACACTTTATTGGTCTGCCTGTTACATGGTGATACAAGATGTATAGTGAATAACAATAGTAGTCATGTGACAATATTGTGACATCATAGTGTAGCCATGGAAGTAGTAAACAAACAACATAGTAGAAGAATGATAGTTGGCGTAAAAATGATAGCTAGAGTATAAGTAGAAATAATATGAAGAACTTATAAGAAGTATAAATATTAAAGAAGAGTCAGTATAATATATAAATAGAGATAGTCTATGATGAATAATAAATTAGTACATAAGGTAGGGTTAGAGCATTGGTATATAAATGCCAAGCATAAGAACTTCAGATAAAAACAATGAACGGTAATAATGTTCAACAGTGAAAAGTAGAGTTCATTAGGTCAGGAACAGCAGCCAATATCATAAAATTCTAAATATTCAGTCAAGATATAACCCTAAGAAGGAAAGGTCCATGCATCGGATAGTTCCGTGGGATATCTTGAGAGTGAATATGGTTGGTAACATGATTTGTGTTAATTGATTTATTAAGAATGTTGTCAAATATTCTTTATTTAAAGGAGTTTATAAAGAGTGTCATTTTTATTGACTTAGGTTCAGGCGATGGCAAGAAAAAAGACAAGAAAATTGGGAAGATTCCATGTCGGGTGTGTAGTGCCCCATCCTCGGGATTCCACTTTGGGGCACTCACCTGTGAAGGCTGTAAGGTAACAGATATTATTTAATGTTTATAAGCAAAGAAATAGCTGTATACTTTCAAACTGCTGCTACAACATGCCACTTAGAATATTTTTTTATATCACCAATTGAGACTGATTCAATATTCAAGATGGCAGACAGTGGCCATTTTGAATTGCAATAGTTAGATTTTGATTGCTATTTTTCAATAACAGTTTCAGGTGTCTTCAGGAAACTGAAAGTATAAGATCAGTATGGTTCCTTTTTGCACATATATTGATCCATCATTCAAGATGGCCACCAATGACCAGTTAGAATTTCGACATTTGATGTTGATGAATATTCTTTCTCAAGATCTTTAAGGACATCATCAATATGTAAACTAATCATAGAAGATGTTTGTCCTGAATCTTTGTTGTCCATGCCAGAAGGTCATTTGATGATGTTTTATGATATCTAGGTCAAGGTCATTCAGGTCATATTTTCACTAAAACCATATTTTGATACAGTTGACAGAATATCTCTAGAATGAAGAAATAGAATTTGAAAACATTTCCACATTATTTACTATGGTGATATGAATGAAAGTAGAAATGATTGGTAAATAGGAAGATCAATTTTACATAAAACCAGTAGATATCATCCAATTGTGAGTGCTGTTTCAAGGATCTGATAGAAAGTACTAACATTGAAGGGAAAAAAACTAACTTCAGCTAGTACAATATGTGTTAAGATATTCCCAGATGTTTTACTGGTAAAAGCTGATTGCTTTATCCTCACTGTATGGGCTATGTTGTTTCAGGGTTTTTTCAGGCGGATGGCAAAGGAGAGAGAATGTCAGCGGTACAAGTGCACTAAGAGTGGTCACTGTGAAGTTAACACCTTTACACGTAACCTCTGTAAAGCATGTCGATATCGCAAATGTCTGAACTCAGGAATGTCCATCGAAGGTAATTTTTGGCTCTGCAGCCTCATATGTCTTCTGCATAGTGAAATAGCTGGGTTAGTAGTGGCTAGTTAGTTGAATACTCCAGATTAATGGTGACTAGATAGTGGAATAGTCGGATTAATGGTGACTTGATAGTGGAATAGTCAGATTAGTGGTGACTAGATAGTGGAATAGTCAGATTAATGGTGACTAGATAGTGGAATAGTCAGATTAGTGGTGATTTGATAGTGGAATAGTCAGATTAGTGGCGACCAGATAGTGGAACAGTCAGATTAGTGGCGACCAGATAGTGGAATATTCAGATTAGTGGTGACTTGATAGTGGAATAGTCAGATTAATGGTGACTAGATAGTGGAATAGTCAGATTAATGGTGACTTGATAGTGGAATAGTCAGATTAATGGTGACTTGATAGTGGAATAGTCAGATTAATGGTGACTAGATAGTGGAATAGTCAGATTAATGGTGACTTGATAGTGGAATAGTCAGATTAGTGGTGACTAGATAGTGGAATAGTCAGATTAGTGGTGACTAGATAGTGGAATAGTCAGATTAGTGGTGACTAGATAGTGGAATAGTCAGATTAGTGGTGACCAGATAGTGGAATAGTCAGATTAGTGGTGACTTGATAGTGGAATAGTCAGATTAGTGGTGACTAGATAGTGGAATAGTCAGATTAGTGGCGACCAGATAGTGGAATAGTCAGATTAGTGGCGACCAGATAGTGGAATAGTCAGATTAGTGGTGACTAGATAGTGGAATAGTCAGATTAGTGGCGACCAGATAGTGGAATAGTCAGATTAGTGGTGACTAGATAGTGGAATAGTCAGATTAGTGGTAACTAGATAGTGGAATAGTCAGATTAGTGGTGACTAGATAGTGGAATAGTCAGATTAGTGGTGACTAGATAGTGGAACAGTTAGTGGAATAGTCAGATTAATGGTGAATAGTCAGATAGTGGAATAAACAGTCAGATAAAGATGGTGTGGTGACTAGATAGTGGAATAGTCAGATAAGTGGTGACTAGATAGTGGAATATTAAGATTAATGGTGACTAGATAGTGGAATAGTCAGATTAGTGGTGACTAGATAGTGGAATAGTCAGATTAGTGGTGACCAGATAGTGGAATAGTCAGATTAGTGGTAACTAGATAGTGGAATAGTCAGATTAGTGGTGACTAGATAGTGGAATAGTCAGATTAGTGGTGACTAGATAGTGGAATAGTCAGATTAGAAGTAGCTAGATAATGAGAGTTATATAACCACCTCCAGATTTCAATACTTAATTCAAAGATATGGTTAACCAATAGTTATGGTTGTTGTCTGGCCTATTTTTTACTGCAATACAATTTATCAAGTTGCATACAAACTTTACTCAATAGTTGTTCAAAGGAAATGATAAGGTGGTAGTGATTTTGGGATCCTGAGGTCAAGGTGGGTCACTGCTTCTATAAAAAAGAAAACCTGTTTCTGCAAAATATCTTCAGTTCTATTAAGACAATTACGCTCAATGTTTTTCCATTCCCTTGTCACAGGAAGTTGAAGCTCTCAATTGCTTTGCATGGTCACAGGTCAAAGGCCAAAGTCACCATTATGATCAATAAAAAATGGAAATATACATATATCTTGATGTTACTGTTTAATATTTACTGATGAGATAATTAAGCATATTATACTGAAATCAAATGAAAAAACACCCAACCATAGGTCATGGTCATCAGGTCAAAGGTCAAGGTGAAACTTTAAATACTTTACTGGCAGACTGAAATCAAATGAGAGTGAAGGTCAAGTTCAAATTTGAAATATTTGGAAGACAAATACTTTTAGGTCAAAGGTCAATTTGAAATATTTTGCAGTGAATATAATGTATTTTGTTATGACAAAATGAAGCATGATTGGTTGAAATCAAATGAGAGTTCACCTGACTACATGTTGAGGACATCAGATCAAATGTGAAGGTCAAATTTGAAATAGATTTTCTTTTTTTTCTTTTGACATTGTGAAGCAAAGATGGCCAGTTTCAATACATGATTAATTAGGGTAGTGATTACAATGTAACACTCAGAGTTGGAGTGTGACACAATGCAGTGCCCTTCCTGATGTGTGTCAGTTATTCCTGAATTTATCAGTGTTTTCTATCGGTTTTACAGGAAGTAGAATAGGTCGTCAACCAAATTCCATCAAACATGCAATATCCATAGAGGCTGACAAACAAGGAAAACAATCACGTAAGGAGCAGAAAAAAAATGAAGAAATCAACTTAAACGATATGGATGCCGTGGTTAAATTGGCCACAGGTATCGGGCCAGAAATATTGAAGGATGATAGATCGGAAGTACCTAGGAATGTTGGACTGGAAATGATAAAGGATGTAAGCCTAGAACAGATAGACTCAGATGATACAAATTTTAACTTCACAAATCAACAGGTCATTGCTCAAGAAAACTGTGATATAGAAGTAACACCAATACTGCCTGTGGTGACAGAGATTAAACAGGAACCACATTCACCAGCAATCAGGTGTGTCAGTCCAGTTAACGGTCCAGGAAGTATTATAGATAGTATTAACAGTGAAAAGACTTTGGAGATCATCAGTAAATGTGCTGAATGTAACGGGGAACTAGAAAATCTCCTGCCTCTTAATGTCGTAAGTATGAAACCTTCCTTCTGTTTGTATAATCGTTGTTATAAATTCTCCTGCCTGTTGATATCATTGTAAGTATGAATTCTCCTGCCTGTTGATATCATTGTAAGTATGAATTCTCCTGCCTGTTGATATCATTGTAAGTATGAATTCTCCTGCCTGTTGATATCATTGTAAGTATGAATTCTCCTGCCTGTTGATATCATTGTAAGTATGAATTCTCCTGCCTGTTGATAGCATTGTAAGTATGAATTTTCCTGCCTGTTGATATCATTGTAAGTATGAATGCTCCTGCCTGTTGATATCATTTTAAGTATAAATTCTCCTGAATTATGGGTCAAACATCAAAATCTAGTTGTTCACTTCTTTACTTGTTAATATTTTGTATTGACAGAATATATGTTCTATTCAGGGAGACACGTGAACAGAAACTTTGTTTATGTCATTGTATGTCAATCAGGCAGGGTATTTTTCAGTATGATGTATGTTGGTCAATTTGTTTATTAAAATCATTTAAATGCAGAAATCTTCTCTGTTAATTTTCTGAATATTCACTGTTCTCTTTTTAATTTTCACTTCAATGATATTAAGCAGTGCTTTCTCACTGGTATTTTGATTGACCAATTATCCTTCCATTTCCATATTTAATGGAATTATCTCCCAGAAAACGAGTTTGCAAGGATATTAAATTGGACTCTGTGTCCGTCCTTGCAAGGTCATTTTCTGGACCAGTGCTCTGACATCATTCAATATAGTTACATGAAACTTTGTACACTTATTAAGTTTGTACTGTAGAAGTGCCTTGTTATGGAAATTGAGAACCCTTATTGCTCATATGTTTTGGCCATAAAAATCAGTGATACATATATAGCTTCCTTCAAACTTCTCTCAATTGTAGACAGAATTCAGGCGTCTGATTGCTCAGTGAAAATTTAGTCATTGTTGAATGATATTTTCAAAGTTTTATTTGTTGGGATTTCGTGTTTATGTGTAAATTGAACCATTCTATTAATGATGAACTAAATCCTTTCTGAAAGTGGAAGATTTATAGTGCAATTTTGGATCTGAACTCTCTGATTTCAGAATGAAGGAGATGAATTAGCAGGGTATACAACTGCAAAGAAAACATGGGCCAGTATGATGGCTTCCTTTGAACATACTGCTAGAACACTCATCAAATTCTCAAAGAAAGTTCCAGGTAAAAATATTCCTTCTTTCAGTGTTGACTGATGTAGTATAACATTGATTTGGTCAGACATATTTGTCCAGGTGTTGCCTTAAAACCAGGTAAACCTTTTATATTTCAGTGACTTGTTAGATACATAAGACATGTCTATCTGAGGACTGTCTTATAACTAGTCGGAGTGTTTTATACTTCAGTGACTTGGTAGATACATAAGACATGTCTATCTTAGGACTATCGTATAACTAAGTAAAAATATTTATGCTTCATTGACTTGTTAGATACATAAGACATGTCTATCGGAGTATTATCGTATAATTATGTAAATTTTTTTAATGCTACAGTGACTTGTAGAATTTAGAAGACATGACTGTTCTCATGTTGATATGCTACTAGTTAAACCTTACTTACACTTTGACATGTTTTTCAGGTTTCAGAGCTATTTCATTGGATGACCAAATCAAACTCATACAAGCATCAATCTACCC
The DNA here is from genome assembly GCF_031769215.1 of Ylistrum balloti. Lineage (NCBI taxonomy): Eukaryota > Metazoa > Mollusca > Bivalvia > Pectinida > Pectinidae > Ylistrum > Ylistrum balloti. The sequence continues at coordinate 639,621 of NW_026782021.1, read as the reverse complement.
CATTGTAGTCCTCAACTGTTCACGAAGCTTTGACTGTGAAACCAAACAGTATAGCTACTTCAACTTCACACCAAGACAAAGACAAACCATTCATTCATTCTTCCCGATGCTGAAGATATTGTCGAGTCATTTTATACACACAGGCATTATGGTAAACCTAATGAAGTTAAGTACCACAGAATATACCTTTCTGTCCATTCTGCTGCTATTAAATGCAGGTAAGTAACCTGTCATCCTCCCAACACCTTTCTCTTTTAAGACATTATTTTTGTAATGATGTGTACAACTGTTTCACTGCAGACATTTATTCAAGAAAAGCCACATTCTGCAAAAATTTGTTAGAAACATAAGATTTTAGTATTTTTAATACATTTAGTGTATGGCTGTCAGAATTTGATGTCCTGTTTTTTTTCTCAATGAGATTAAAGAGTGTTTGTTTATACTAACTTCCAAACAAATTTTTATACATATTCCACTGAACAAATGTTTAGTATATACTTGACAAGTTAACAGTAACAATTCTACCCAATCTGATCTATTATGTTATGATGACATTATTGTAGTACTGTACTAATTTCCTCTTCTTACGTAGATGTTGAAAGCCTTGCTGACTCTGACAGTGTTCGTGAGCTGCAGATGGATACTACATATGCCTTACAGTATCATGAAGAAAGTGAGTTTTGATTACTCTTATGTCACATGAAGTTTCACCATTATATCAAACACTGTATAACTTTGCTTTTTTTGACTGCCCTAATTTCAACATTTGCTGCCAAAAGGGTGATATCTAATTTTAGCCAAGTCATATTATCACCTTAAATGATCTGCAACTAAAAGTAAAAATGAAATTGTTTATAAAATCTCTTAGTTATTGAGAATTAGATATTTAATGGGTACATACTTACAAAGAATCTGACACAAGTCGCTGACCCTCACTGTCAGTACAAATGTTGATATATATTGCACAGAAATAACTAATAATTATACAAGATATACCAAGTAACTGCATGTCTTTTACACTTTAAAGGTTTTAACTTCTCCTTCTGAAAATTTTGTCCACAGCTTTAAAGGCTTCAGTAATTTCTGACTTCTGTCTTGGATCAGTATTGGTGTCGCATGTAGAAATGTGTTAAGAAATGTCATGGATGACTACACATGTCAAACGCAACAAACACTTTTTATATCTTAATACTTCTAGTGATTCTTTTAGAAAATTACTTATTGATTAATGTATATAGAAAACAAATACCTTGATAAGATCAACAAGCCCTTCATTGACCTTTCATTGAGTGTGACCTTGCATTTTTAACCTTTCATCAAGTGTGACCTTATATTTAGTGTGACCTTGAGACTGACCTTTCTCTGTTTAAAACATATACCCCAATGTGTGACCTGTCAGAGTACGATTTTTATTATGCATTTGTCATTTTTATGGCCAGCTATCTTCAGGAACCCTCTTGTTACTTTCAATTTTGCCATTATTTTTCCGTTATCGTTGAATTAATTGTGTGTCAACAACTGTGTTGACGAGAAACCAATTCTGTTTCAGGTAGAATTATGGTAAACCTGCTCACCTTACCATATGAAATTTGTGTTAAATAGATGTCCATCCCAAGCCAGTAGGATGGTCAGTTGCCTTTAGGTAACTAGATAAGGTTCCCTAATAAAAAGTAGAAAAGTTTGGGGTGACCTGCCCAAACAAAGGATTTTCCAATGGTAATCTGGTGTCCTCACACAGCAAGACCTCTAACTGCCATCAATCTGGGCCAACATATAAGCTGGTCTCAGTTGCTGTAGAATGAAAATAATGTTTTGTATTCCATAGCTGCCTAAATCAACCTGTATCCTCTTTGTTTGTAGCGACCTACCCTGATGGTAGAACACGTTTCGGGATGTTGCTGGTCAGATTAGCCGAGTTACACTTTATCCTAGTGCAGCACAATACTGCTATCACACTAATGCTGAAGAAGAACCCAGACCTGACTCTGCCACAGATGTACAAGGAAATGTTTGGTAGGTATATGTTGGGACTATTCTACCACAGATGTTCAAAGAAATGTTTAGAAGATATACATGTATATGAGGTCTGTCCTACTGTGTCCAGGTATGTCTCACAGACGAACGTCAGTGTACTGGCAACGTGAGGCAACCTGCATCCCCCTCAGTGGTATGGAACTGTCTGTAATGGTGATTGTTTGATTATCCTAGTTTTGGTAGATGGCTGCAGGGCCTAATAATGCCATATCTGTATCACTCTAGTAGTTGAAACATGTCCAGAAGCTGAAAGGACGAGGGCCTATCTAGATTTGGTTTGTGTAAGGATAATGTTGAAGTCTGTCTAATGCCTTAAAAATAAATTTATAGGCTGACACTATCCCTAGACTTCTGGGCCAACAATATTATGTCTACTCTTTTTATAAAAGCATCATAGGGATCTTTAGTGTTGGAGATTGGACAATCAACATGGACCACCGTTTAAAGTCCCATCCTTTGGACTATGGTCAGTGGTTAGTGGTTAGATCGGTGCAGGCGTAATTTGTTTTTTTGATGTCTGGTCTTGAAACTTTTTAAGTCATATTAGCTAAACTACTTTATCACTTTGCAAATTTCTTTTGCTTTCTGTGATTCCACTCCATTCCTATTGCATACATCTGCTCAATATAATGACTTTTTATAATTATATATGTGATTTGTGTTTAAGGATGTAGTAAGCGGTAAGCCTTATAATCAATATGTCTATCAGTACTTAACACAAGCAGATTAAGGTATATGGATCTTTTCTTGCTTGAATATTAGTAAGTTGTATAACTGATAGTCAAATACAAATAGTTACTGGTAAGCTCAAATTCCAAGTAAGATATATCATTGTGTAAATATGTCTCTCCATTGTTTTACAGGTGAGAAGGTGCTGGAGACTTAACTGGAGTTTTAATTATAACTGGAGTCGAGGGAACATAGGTAGAACTGCAGTTTAGGGACTGGAGTCTTAACTGGTGTCTGGAGACTAGAGTCTAGGGACTGGAGTCTTAACTGGTGTCTGGAGACTAGAGTCTAGGGACTGGAGTCTTAACTGGTGTCTGGAGACTAGAGTCTAGGGACTGGAGTCTTAACTGGTGTCTGGAGACTAGAGTCTAGGGACTGGAGTCTTAACTGGTGTCTAGATACTAGAGTCTAGGGACTGGAGTCTTAACTGGTGTCTGGAGACTAGAGTCTAGGGACTGGAGTCCTAAGACTGTATTCTTAATGGTGAATTGAGCCATAACTTGATTCTTGAGACTGGATTCTGGATTCTTGGAACAGGAGTCTTGAGTTGGGTTCTAACTTGATTCTTGAGACTGGATTCTGTTATTTGGAAACAGGAGTCTTTGAGTGGGGTTCTAACTTGATTCTTGAGACTGGATTCTGGATTCTTGGAACAGGAGTCTTGAGTTGGGTTCTAACTTGATTCTGGAGGCTGGATTCTGGATTCTTGGAACAGGAATCTTGAGTGGGGTTCTAACTTGATTCTGGAGATTGGATTCTGTTGTTTGGAAACAGGAGTCCAAACTTGATTCTGGCTACCTAAATTCTGGAGTCTGGATTCTGTTGTTTGGAAATAAGAGTCTTGAGTGGGGTCCTTACTTGATTCTGGAGACTCGATTCCTGGAGTCTTGAAACAAGAGTCTTGAGTGGTGCTCCAACTTGATTCTGGAGTCTGGAGAAAGGAGTCATAAGTGGGGTCTTAACTTGACTCTGGAAACTGGATTCTGGAGTCTGGAAACTGAACACAGAATCAGTTGTTGCTTCAATTCTAGATGTAAATTAATTAGTGTGACAGATCCCTAGGACAGTTTTTAACTAAAACTACAAAATGGAATATCTCCATCACACCAGTACTACATGATGTGTTCAGCAGGGCTATTTATAGACAGAGCAGCTGTAGAACAGATCTTGCCCTGTAATGTTTTTGAAATTTTTCACTGTTCCATAATTAACTCACCTGCTCCAAAGGACTGGTAAGCTTATGTCCTAGCACAATGTCTGTTGGCAGTTTTGATGAAATTTGGTCTAGAACATTCTTTCATACCGTTGTAGCCTCCTGAAGTGTTTATATGGACTGCTCATCAGTAATTACCGTCTACTTCTTTGTCCTTCTCCGAGAGCTTTACTTTCACAAGTGCTGACAATATTAAGTTGCTGTTGTTTGTAATTGATAATGTACTGCTTACATCATTTTACTTTTTTCACTACGATATTCCTGACATATTCCATTTATGTCTATTATTTATTCAGGGATGATATTATTTTCATGCTCAACGAAGATATGGAGAGCATTTAGTTGCAGCTTCATCCATCTGTCATTCCATCTGAAGCACAACTTTGCTCAGTTATTCAGGGCCTACAACTCCTTAATTACAGAGTTATTGCCCTTTGTTAAGTTTTTGTGTTTGGAGTATAATTTTGCCACCCAGTCCATGTTGTTCATGACAAAGCTCAATGTAAAGAAAATCCCACGGTACTTTGCTGTGATACACCATCAGATGAATGGTGCCATTACTGATGGTCCACAAGTAATATAATGTGATATGATCTTTATTTTAAATTGTCTGGGACATATTTGGATATAGAGTAATAGAGATAAAATACATCAGTTGGGTTAAAGTTATTTTGATTAAATTCAGTCAGAAACATCTTCTTTAGAAGGGGAACCAATTTTGTATACATGGTGACCCTGACCCTATAGGGACCTGAGGGACAGGGTCCAATAAAGGATATATCAGATATAGCAAATTGTTTGAAACCTTCTTCTTCTATATGAATGACAGGAGCTGTTCAGCTTTTGGTCAGAAGCATCCTTTGGGGAAGGAGAATCAATTTTTATGATAGAGGATAGAGAGTCATAGGGCCTGAGGGATGAGGCCCAATAGGGGATATAGCAAATTCTATGAAATCCTTCTTTGTTTGTAGAAATAACATGATTTTATCCAAATTTGGTTTGAAGCAAAGGGGCTTTGTATAAATGGTTGACCTGAAGGCAGTGGGATAGGGCCCAAGGAGAAAATAGATATCACTCTTTGGAATCCATATTCCTGAGTTTGGATAATGCATTTCAGTTAAACAAACCAAGTGAGTGATACAGGTCATATGTGCCTCTTGTTTATTAGAAAGTCTGACATGTAAATCATCTACATCTTTAAGAATTGAAGATATTATGATGTGTATGCATGGAAAGACTGTTAAAATCAAATATATAGTGATTTGTAAATGTATGGAAAGGCTTCTTATACAGATTTATAAATATATAAAAAGGTAGCTATTGAATGGCAGTTGAAACTAATTATATTGTGATATGGAAATGTATGGTTTAAAAAGGTGGCAAAATTAGATGTATTGTGATATGTAAATGTAAGGATGGAAGGCTAGTAAAATTAAATATGTTCTAATATTTTAATGTATTGTTGGAAAGGTTGGTATAATTAGATATATGGTGGTATGTAAATGTATGGATGGAAGGCTAGTAAAATTAAATATATTGTGATATTTAAATGTATTGTTGGAAAGGTTGGTATAATTAGATACATGGTGGTATGTAAATGTATGGATGGAAAGCTGGTAAAATTAGATGTATTGTGATATGTAAATGTAAGGATGGAAGGCTAGTAAAATTAAATATGTTCTAATATTTTAATGTATTGTTGGAAAGGTTGGTATAATTAGATATATGGTGGTATGTAAATGTATGGATGAAAGGCTAGTAAAATTAAATATATTGTGATATTTTAATGTATTGTTGGAAAGGTTGGTATAATTAGATATATGGTGGTATGTAAATGTATGGATGGAAAGCTGGTAAAATTAAATATATTGTGATATGTAAATGTAAGGATGGAAGGCTAGTAAAATTAAATATATTGTGATATGTAAATGTATTGTTGGAAAGGTTGGTATAATTAGATATATGGTGGTATGTAAATGTATGGATGGAAGGCTAGTAAAATTAAATATATTGTGATATGTAAATGTATGGATGGAAGGCTAGTAAAATTAGATATAATGCGATATGTAAATGTATGGTTGAAAATGCAGGTAAAATTAGATGTATTGTGATATGTAAATGTATGGTTGGAAGGTTAGTAAAATTAAATATGTTTTGATATGTTAATGTATGGTTGGAAAGGTTGGTATAATTAGATATATGGTGGTATGTAAATGTAAGGATGGAAGGCTGGTAAAACTAAATATATTGTGATATGTAAATGTATGGATGGAAGGCTAGTAAAATTAGATATATTGTGAAATGTAAATGTATGGTTGGAAGGCTAGTAAAATTATATATATTGTGATATGTAAATGTATGGTTGAAAAAGCTGGTAAAATTAAATATATTGTGATATTTAAATGTATGGTTGGAAGGCTAGTAAAATTAGATATGTTCTAATATGTTAATGTATGGTTGAAAATGCAGGTAAAATTAGATATATTGTGGTATGTAAATGTATGGTTGGAAGGCTAGTAAAATTAGATATGTTCTAATATGTTAATGTATGGTTGAAAATGCAGGTAAAATTAGATATATTGTGGTATGTAAATGTATGGTTGGAAGGCTAGTAAAATTAGATATGTTTTTAAATGTTAATGTATGGTTGAAAAAGCTGGTAAAATTAGATGTATTGTGATATTTAAATGTATGGATGGAAAGGATGGTAACTTTATAGGTTGAAAAACTGTTAAAGCTATATGAATGGAAAGACAGTGTAACAGGTTTATTTCAACACACACATATTTCATCATTTGGTGTCAAAATAAAAACATTTTTTTTATTTTAGTCATGCTGTAATTCTTTCATCGAAAAATATCATTTTCTCTTTCTCAATAAAACTTTGCCTACATAGTATTGGCATACAATCTTTTAGTCAAAATAAGACAGTGGCAAAAAATAACCTGTTAAATGGAAATATTGTCATTTATAAATGTATGGAAAGACTGTTAAAGTGAGATATATTGTGACCTAGACATGTACAGAAAAAGTATTAAAATCTAATTTATCATAATTTATGATTGATTCTGTCAAAATGAGAAATTTTGTGACTTATAAATGTATAGAGATTTAAATCAATGCATTGTGATATGTGAATGTTTTATAAAGTGAAGCTTATGATGGTACAATATGTTTAATAATGTAAAATTGCAGAACCAATGAACTCTCAAATTGTCACTTGCATGTTGTTTTCTTCCTAGTTACTACTTGAGTACCTTTAAACATCAGCAATAATAAAATGAAAAGGGAATTGCTCCCATCTGATATTTTTCACTTGTGACCATTTCTTCTACAGGTATATTTAACATTCAGCCAAAGTTTTTTGTGTGAATTTTTAGCTTCCTGATACTTTAAAATACAACAGCTGACCTCAGCGTTTTACCTTTAATTTGTCAGGAAGAATTCCAACATCCTTGATCACTTGGGACAGAATCTGTGTATGAATTTTGATTGTTCATTCCAGTGAATGCCTAGAATATTTTTTTTTTCTGTAGGAATTTGATCCTATAAAGATTTACCATTGTATAATATTGATGCTAGGACAAGTGTTGGTGTGAGTGGGGTATATCAAGAAAGTGCCAGGAACATTTTCCTCAATACAATGACAAGTTGGTGCTTTATAAACATGAAAGTATCAGAGACAGACATTAGCAGGGAAGATGAACTCGAGGAAATGTGATAATGAGTTTGTATTAAATGAACAAATACTCCACAGGGAGTATATACAACTTGATATATTTGATGTACATTGATTTTGTGATGTTGCTGTATAATTGAATTTTGTGAAAATAAATTAATTGTTAAGAACAAGCAATCTTTGTTTATGTATATTACATACAGAAACACTAGAAAATTTATATTATTAATCACAACATATAAATGAGTTTTTTCTTTAATCAATTGTTACGGAGGTACTTTTAAGTTAACCTTCACTAATTTGTGATAGGACTCATGAAATCGATGTTGGCCTCTCCATTTTATCAAGATCTGTACCGTAGTGAATTACAATATGTTTCAGTGACTTTATCTGACCCTCCCATTTCTGCCATGTTGGACTGTTACATTAACAATCACCCAAGTCCAGATATAGTCAAAGTTGTTATAATCGTTATCTTAGCAAACTGCTACCTGATGACAATATCTGTGAAGGTAGAATTTTTTGTATCGAAAGAAAATTAAATATACCCAAAATGTTTGTTTTCCTCTGTTTATTACTTCCTTCATGGGAAATAGGATACCCTGGTTTTACCAATGTATAATTTTACTAAACCATCAAGGACCCTTTTTGTCAATGAAATGTTTTTACAGCAGCAGAGTCTGGAGAAGAAGACTTCTGAATTATGAAGAAGTTTCCTCTTTTGTGTTCCACCCTTCTTGCCCCAGAGTCGGGTTCAACATCTGCATTGTCATATAGGTTTTGGGATTAACATTTAACACATTGTTAGGTCTGTATGGTGATGCAGGGTTTGTACCTCTTTCTTATGGCAACAGTACAAAGTTGTCCAAGGGAAAACTCTGAAAGTGTGCTCACAAATCATACATGGGTTCTTATCTTAGACGGATAAAACAACAAAAATGAGAGATATTTTTTTCTTTATTTTTGAGAACTCTTGCATAAATATATTCACAGGTATGTTATTTTCATTATGTACAAAATATCTACACTATATTCTGGCAGACACACAAGCTCCCTTTCTGCCAGGAAGGATAACTGGTATGTAAGGATTCTTAAGCACACAATAAATTCCAGTTTCAAAAAAATAAAATCTGGACTCAGAAGAAATTAAACATGGATTTGTGAAACAGATTGAACACAGACTCTAAATAAATCAGTCACTGATTACAGATTACATTAACTAGTAGTAAAACAAAGTGTTAAAATAGTCTAGTCAACATGAAGTTTTAAAATTGGATTCTAATGGATTTGGGAGTCCTACATGGTAAGCACCACACAGTATGACCACCCTTACTGATATACAAGCCTAGCACATGTTAACAGACTTCTTTTAGCATGTTTAGGGGGACAACTGTATTCAGTTCAATTAAATTTGAAGTTTTAAACTATACACAACCTATATATAAAATGTTAAAAAAATAAAAAGAAAGAAAGAAAAACTATTGTCTTTTTATCTTGTCTCAATATAATGCATACAGAGGGCCTGTTCTGATTACTCAATATCAAAATTCTTTGAAGTCCACACATTGTCATAACTTAATCAGTTGAACTAGTATTACACAGAAATGAAATTTTGGCACCAAAAAACAGCAACAACTTCAAATCAACACACAAATGAGTTTTCAAATAACTTAGGTTTGACATCAGAACATTCAAATTAAATGTAAACAATACACAGAGAATGGCATGATAATGCCCAAAATACAATAAACATCTTCCCATGTAACCACTGAAAAGTTAAGTCACTAAATCACAGATTCATTACACTATGTTAAATTTATCTGAATGTGTATTATTTTGAAATTTACAAACTTTATCATATATGTCTAAAAAATGTACAATGTTCTTATTCTTCAAACCTTGTCGGTCATTGAACTGAATTTTCTATTTATAGGAACAATGACCTTGACCTACATTGACATTTTTAACTTGAAAAGCAATCCTAAAATAACAAGAACAGGTGAAAAAGAAAGCAGTGAGTAAAGTTTGACAGGTCCATTTGAGTTTGCACTAGTGTCTTGAAATGGTTATCTAGACCAATTTCTATTCATAGTAACAAGGACCTTTTGACCCCAAAAGCAATCCCTAACAGATATTTTTCTGATCAGTCCTAAAATCTGTACCTATAACCTACATTTGCATTTCTATTCACACACTTCTGTTATGATCTACTTTTTGTAAAGATATTTCTGATCCTAAACTGACTTATCTCATCCAATAAACATCTCCATTCCTATATTGATATATATATTGATTATACAATATCTTGATTATAAACAGTTAAATGTGTATGTTTTGTGTGAGTGTGTGTGTGTGTGTGTGTTTTTGGGTTTTTTGTGTGTAATATAGATCTGTAATCAGTGGTGGGTTACCTCCCTTCAGTGGTTTAATTTTTTTCAAATTCAATTTCAAAATATCTGTAAAATCTAAAAATCATCAGTGGAAAGACTTTATATAGGTTTGCCTGTTGTTCCATTCCTATATTGATTCCCAGGTCCACATATCTGTCCTTATTTATTGCCTTTCCATTCCTTTATATATCCAGCCATCTCTAGTTATTAAAGACACTTCTGTACCTATATTAATACCCAGGTATATCTACTTATTTATAGCCTCTCTCTTCCTATAATGATATCCAGGTATGTCTACTTATTCCAAATCTTTCTGTTCCTATATAGATATCCAGGTATGTCTACTTATTCACAGCTGTTCTGTTCCTATAAAGATATCCAGGTATGTCTACTTATTCACAGCTGTTCTGTTCCTATATAGATATCCAGGTATGTCTACTTATTCACAGCTGTTCTGTTCCTATATAGATATCCAGGTATGTCTACTTATTCACAGCTGTTCTGTTCCTATATAGATATCCAGGTATGTCTACTTATTCACAGCTGTTCTGTTCCTATATAGATATCCAGGTATGTCTACTTATTCACAGCTGTTCTGTTCATATATAGATATCCAGGTATGTCTACTTATTCACAGCTGTTCTGTTCATATATAGATATCCAGGTATGTCTACTTATTCACAGCTGTTCTGTTCCTATATAGATATCCAGGTATGTCTACTTATTCACAGCTGTTCTGTTCCTATATAGATATCCATATATATATATATAGATATCCAGGTATGTCTACTTATTCACAGCTGTTCTGTTCATATATATCCAGGTATATCCTAGTCTTTCTGTTCATATAAAGATATCCAGGTATGTCTACTTATTCACAGCTGTTCTGTTCCTATATAGATATCCAGGTATCCCTACTTATTCACAGCTGTTCTGTTCCTATATAGATATCCAGGTATGTCTACTTATTCACAGCTGTTCTGTTCCTATATAGATATCCAGGTATCCCTACTTATTCACAGCTGTTCTGTTCCTATATAGATATCCAGGTATGTCTTCTTATTCACAGCTGTTCTCATTCTGAATTAAGATACATTAATGACATCAATTAACAGTGTATATAAATGAAATCCTGTGCAGATCAATCTTTATATATAGTCTAAGTTTATGTAGTGAAAAACTCCCCTTAATATGTGTATATTGTGTGTGGACAATGATTGTAGCTTCAGACAGGACACAGCCAGCAGCAATATATTCTAAAATGCAGTACAGCCCAAGAACTAGATGATAATGAGCTGTGGATGTATGTGTATGTATAGTGGTAGGTACCTATTCTGTGGTTTCATTAACAATCACTAAATCATATAACACAACATAACATTTTTACATCTCTGTATAAACATCATAATGATCAGGTTTATTCTAGTAACACTGGTAGTAAAACTTTCACCAAATTTTCATTCTGAAATTACAAGTGTAAAAACACTGACCCTCACATACTTATAATAAAACAAAATATAACAACCATATACAGCACATGTTTGTAGTGAAAAAGTAGCACTGTAATACCATACTGAAGGATGTTTGATACGTAATACAGCTGAACACTAAATCACATAAATGCATGTGTTGTAACAATTACAAGTAATGTAGAAAGCAACAATGAAATCACATGAGTATCAACATTTGATTTTATAGAAAGCAAGAGAGAAATGCATTGTAATTGTGCTTATTTAATCATTTTAACATAATCACAGATAACAAAAAATATTTAACTTAACAAGAAAGACAAGTATTACTTTATTACAATGTATAAAATGCATGTTTGTATAATATCACCTGACAACACTGACTATATATGACAAGCTAATCTTCAGTGACATCAAAGCTTACACTGAACATGAAGGAAGCACTTAAAAAATATGTAGCACTGACCTCTTATTTCTGTCCTTGCTGCCCCCACATACAAGATATTTCTCTGACAATAACTCCCCCCCGCTCTTCAAGTTCCTGCCCCCTTTCTATCACCATGCATGAGCAATTCCATGACTGGGTATGACTACCCCTCACTTCCATCTCCTGCCCCCTCACTATCCCCATGCATGAGTGACTCCCCCTGTCTAGCTAAAACTACTCCCACCTTCCAGTTCCTGCCCCTATAATACTCCCATGATTTAGTTACTCCCTAACTACCCCGTCCACAAATGGCTCCTTTGACTCGGCTGAAATTGTCAGTATTAGAAAATATGTCCCCTAGAACTATAGTTGAGGCACTTGTATATCATTGTATTCCTCCAGAATTACTAATACATATGAATATAATTAAATGAATCGTGCACAATAACATAAACAAACATCAGAAAAAAAAAAACAACTGGATTATTCCATATATGTAAAATACAAGACAAAATACACAAAAACAACACACAGTAAACCTGGCCAGCCCAGACTTGAGATCAGTGCTTAATATTATACTTTACTTTCACAAAATGGTGATCATTTTTTATTTTCATGACTACTGGGATTGAGACAATACTGAAGATTAAAGCTCTGAGGCTATAAAATAGTAAATATTAAAATTAAGAGACCCAATGTGCCTGAATCGATAACTTTTTCTATAGCTTATAATGGTTTTATTGGTTTATTGGGTAAATTTCTGCAAACTTGAAAGCTTATTTCCTATGTATGTTACTACACTAACACTATGACCAATTGCTTGATAAAAAGAAGAAATTATAAATTTTCAACACATCTGATATTATTTAAATTAGATCAAGGAAATTGATTTGAAATAAACTTGGTAGGCCTTTATCCCAGCAGATTACAGGTCTAATATCAGCACTCTTCACCTCATGAAGTTGTTACAGACCCAATATGAATTTCTTAACATAGATGAACACTGTGACCCTGAAAAATTGACAAATTGATGGCCCTTCATCCAAGCATGACCTGGGCTTGAATTTAATTGGGAAAAGGTTGCATGAAGAATTGAAATGTGTTTCATCCCTGTAACCCTGAAACCAAATCAAGGTCATTTATTTGAACAAACTTGGTAGCTCTTCATTCCAGCATGCAACAGGCCTAATATCAGTACTCTAGGTCTTTCAGGTATTGAGCAGAAATCATTTAAAGGAAAAAGCTGACTTCGGGCAGGTGAATTGAAAAAGATTGTAATGCCTAAAAGACATCAGACTGGAGAAGACATGCTCACATGAAATTGTTGAATCATCATAAGGCATGTCATTTAAAAACATAAAAAAAAATCACCTGTGTATTATTCCATGTACGCAGAATACAAGACTTATACACACCAACAACACACATGAAAAGTGACATCCATGTGGAGACTGCTCCCACAGAAATGTATTATAACTTCACACAAGTTGATATACACACACATCACAGAAATTCACGCTTCACATAAGCTGATGTCCTCATTCTCACTGATAACAGGGAGATGTGTAAGGTAAGGTTGACCCTGATGGAATGACTGGATAAGTTTGGCTCACTTGTTTGATTTTCCTTGACTAGATCTCCGCTTCAAATTAGTGGCATTCTGAAGAAAGAAAATGGCTTCCTTGTTATATTACCTTACAACCATTTCTAGTTTCATTTTTAGTTATTTTTCATGCAAAAGTTTCAATATGATGTTAAAATATTAAATGTGCACATCTATCAAAAGAGCAAATTGTGACATACTTATTCGATTACACTGATAGATTGAGAGCCCTAAAATATAAAAATACAGCAAACCATGTAATTCTCCAATGGTAAGGTAGACAAGAGGCCCATGGGCCTTAATGGTCATCTGTCATAAAATACAAGATTTCAAATTTTGAACTTGAGAAGAAGTCGAAAATATGTTTTCAAGATGGTGGCCATGGCAGCCATGTTGGATTTCAGACCAACCTGAAATTAACAACTTTGGTCAGGATCATGTCACAATCATTTCAGGTAAGTTTCAGCTCAATGAGACATGAAGAACTTGAGAAGAAGTTGAAAATGTTTACGCCGGACGCCGCCAGACAACAGGCGATCGCAATAGGTCATCAGACCCTTCTTTCAGATGACCTAAAAATCCAACTGGTTGTAAACCCAATCGCTATACCTACTTAGAACAATCAAATGAAGGTAATTCTCTTCCCTTTGAAATATGACTGTCATTTAAGTTGTCTAATTTAAAGATGATACTGCAGGTCATGACTGAAGATGTTACACTGACTTGATACACATTGCAAACATTTCCCTACCTTTTTTGATTCTGCTGCTGGCTGAGAAAGAATCATAGAGGGAGAACGGACGATTTCCTCTATTACTTCATCATCAATCACATCTTCCAAGGACTCCTCTTCTCCCTCCTCTATCTCATAGCTGTTGGCATCTGTAACACCAGTACAAATCTTTTATTTTTATTTCAGTACAATGAATAAAAAAAAATTAACTGTATCAAACCCCTGAAAATGGAAAAAATTTAGAAAATAAGAAAATACATGAGAAAAATGGTACTTATGAACTTTTAATGCATTTCATTTTTATATGGGGTAAGGCCAATGGGAACAAACATTGGCATTTTCATGAAATATATCAATGGCCTCTGTTAAACAAAATACTAGTGAATAATGCTGGTCTATAGATGATCTAGGTAAAAAGATACCAGAAGGATCTTGGCACCCACAATTATCTTATCTTTATTTCTTCTTTAAAAATTGAATCTTTTCCTTTCTTTTCTTTCTTCTGTCTCTTCTCTTAATTACATAAAATTTGAACATTCCTCTGAAGAAATTGCGATAATAATCTTTAACTGCCAAATCACAGACAGTTGCCTATCAGTAAGTTTCTTTTTCTGATCACGTCCAAAATCAAATAGGTACAATTAGGGACCAGGGGAAACCTACCTTTGAAATTTGAGAAAGATCCATTCAGTACTTCTCCTAACCAGCTAAGTACAGTCAGTATTAAACGCAGCTTTTAAAAACATTAACTGCCAGAATAGGTGAACCAGAGGCAGACCTAGGGGTTCCCTGACCACCCACTCCCTTGATTGTTTCTTGTTAGGATTTTGTACTGGCACAGTGGAAAACATTGTTGCCTCCCCCTGCCCTCCCCACCCCTTTCCTAAATATGCTTTTGGGGCCCCCTTCTCTGCTTTTTCAAGATCTTGGATCTTTTCTGAGCATATGTTAAAACTTCTATTTATACTAAATTCAAAAACATATTTGACAAAGTATAGACTTTAAAGTTATTATTAAAGTATTATTACAATACAGTGTTACATAGCTCAACATGACATTCTGATTAATACAAAATTTCAACAATAGATTAGCTCACCATCACTATCTTCATCCTCATACTCATCATCTGGCTCATAAAAGTCTGCCATTAAATGGTGCTGTGGCTCGTCAATCTTGGACACAAGCTCAGCCAAGTCTGTGAAGTTAGCCATCACTGGAATGTTTGCCTGCAAAAGTTCACAAGAGTATAGCCAGGGTGGAATGAGACACATGAGAAGTTAGCCATCCTTGGGATGTTTACCTAAACAGTTCAAAACACGATTACCAGTGTTAAATGAGATCTATGGGAAGTTAGCCATCCTTGGGATGTTTACCTAAACAGTTCAAAACACGATTACCAGTGTTAAATGAGATCTATGGGAAGTTAGCCATCCTTGGGATGTTTACCTAAACAGTTCAAAACACGATTACCAGTGTTAAATGAGATCTATGGGAAGTTAGCCATCCTTGGGATGTTTACCTAAACAGTTCAAAACACGATTACCAGTGTTAAATGAGATCTATGGGAAGTTAGCCATCCTTGGAATGTTTACCTAAACAGTTCAAAACACGATTACCAGTGTTAAATGAGATCTATGGGAAGTTAGCCATCCTTGGGATGTTTACCTAAACAGTTCAAAACACGATTACCAGTGTTAAATGAGATCTATGGGAAGTTAGCCATCCTTGGGATGTTTACCTAAACAGTTCAAAACACGATTACCAGTGTTAAATGAGATCTATGGGAAGTTAGCCATCCTTGGGATGTTTACCTAAACAGTTCAAAACACGATTACCAGTGTTAAATGAGATCTATGGGAAGTTAGCCATCCTTGGGATGTTTATCTAAACAGTTCAAAACACGATTACCAGTGTTAAATGAGATCTATGGGAAGTTAGCCATCCTTGGAATGTTTACCTAAACAGTTCAAAACACGATCACCAGTGTTAAATGAGATCTATGGGAAGTTAGCCATCCTTGGGATGTTTACCTAAACAGTTCAAAACACGATTACCAGTGTTAAATGAGATCTATGGGAAGTTAGCCATCACTGGGATGTTTAACTAAAACAGTCCACAGCACTATAGCCAGTGAGATCTATAACTTTTACAAATCAACCAAAACATTCCACAGACATCCAGCATTTCAAGAGTTTCATTAATTCTACAAAAGTTCCATCTACTTCCTTGTATGTAATATTCATCTGTCATATTGTTTTATCTTGTTCTTTCTTCTCAGTGATTTATTGTCAGTCACATCAAATGTGATCATGTGATAGTCAAACAATGCTGTATTATAAACTGTACATGTATCATGTGATAGTCAAACAATGCTGTATTATAAACTGTACATGTATCATGTGATAGTCAAACAATGCTGTATTATAAACTGTACATGTATTATGTGATAGTCAAACAATGCTGTATTATAAACTGTACATGTATTATGTGATAGTCAAACAATGCTGTATTATAAACTGTACATGTATTATGTGATAGTCAAACAATGCTGTATTATAAACTGTACATGTATTATGTGATAGTCAAACAATGCTGTATTATAAACTGTACATGTATTATGTGATAGCCTGTTCAAACATTGCTGTATTATAAACTGTACATGTATTATGTGATAGTCTGTTCAAACATTGCTGTATTATAAACTGTACATGTATTATGTGATAGTCTGTTCAAACATTGCTGTATTATAAACTGTACATGTATTATGTGATAGCCTGTTCAAACATTGCTGTATTATAAACTGTACATGTATTATGTGATAGTCTGTTCAAACAATGCTGTATTATAAACTGTACATGTATTATGTGATAGTCTGTTCAAACATTGCTGTATTATAAACTGTACATGTATTATGTGATAGTCTGTTCAAACATTGCTGTATTATAAACTGTACATGTATTATGTGATAGTCTGTTCAAACATTGCTGTATTATAAACTGTACATGTATTATGTGATAGTTTGTTCAAACATTGCTGTATTATAAACTGTACATGTTTTATGTGATAGCTGTTCAAACATTGCTGTATTATAAACTGTACATGTATTATGTGATAGTTTGTTCAAACATTGCTGTATTATAAACTGTACATGTAAAGTAATGCAGTCATTGAACCTATTGACTAGAATCCTAATGTAGAGTTTTAAGAAAAAGACTGATATCTGTCATTTTCTCTGGATAGTATTTACTCTATCTGTCAGTCTTACAGCAGACTACCTACAGATTGCATCCCTACTATCCCCTCCCCCATCTGATAATCCAACTGAGGAATAGACAGGTAAAACATGGTCACCCAGTCGATAGACTAAAACAAAGGTTAGTGAGGTGTTACAGGTTACATGGTGTCGAGTGATTTATAGAGAGGTACCTCAGGTCTTAGCATTGAGTTACTGCCATATGACTTGTCCTTGCTTTTCTCCTCAAACAGCTCCTTGACAAGTCCTCCTTTCACCCAGCCAGAGAACAGTGTCCGCCCATGATGATACCCTACATCCTGTTCAACATACATTATACCATAGCTTTATGTAAAATCATTATTTCTGTAACATGACTTCTGTAAATAATGAAAAAATATTCTTATTGAAATTACTCAATAAATGGTATTGTCTATAATGGAAATTACTTAGTAAATGGTATTGTCTATAATGGAAATTACTTAGTAAATGGTATTGTCTATAATGGAAATTACTCAGTAAATGGTATTGTCTATAATGGAAATTACTTAGTAAATGGTATTGTCTATAATGGAAATTACTTAGTAAATGGTATTGTCTATAATGGAAATTACTTAGTAAATGGTATTGTCTATAATGGAAATTACTCAGTAAATGGTATTGTCTATAATGGAAATTACTTAGTAAATGGTATTGTCTATAATGGAAATTACTTAGTAAATGGTATTGTCTATAATGGAAATTACTTAGTAAATGGTATTGTCTATAATGGAAATTACTCAGTAAATGGTATTGTCTATAATGGAAATTACTTAGTAAATGGTATTGTCTATAATGGAAATTACTTAGTAAATGGTATTGTCTATAATGGAAATTACTCAATAAATGGTGTTGTCTATAATGGAAATTACTCAGTAAATGGTATTGTCTATAATGGAAATTACTTAGTAAATGGTATTGTCTATAATGGAAATTACTCAGTAAATGGTATTGTCTATAATGGAAATTACTTAGTAAATGGTATTGTCTATAATGGAAATTACTTAGTAAATGGTATTGTCTATAATGGAAATTTTAACAAACAACTTCACTTACACTGATTTCATCACAACTGCCAAACTGGAGGGTGGCAAACTTGTCTATTGGAGGACGAATATATTCACAATAGTCACTGGTCTTCATCATCTCCAGCTGACGGACTCCTGATACATAGGCTAGACGGGACTGTATCTCGTTCATATCTGGTACCTACCAAACATAGCATCACAATAGTACAGTATTACATCTCCCAGCTATAACATCACATCATTACAGTATTACATCTCCCAGCTATAACATCACATCATTACAGTATTCTATCTCCCAGCTATAACATCACATCATTACAGTATTACATCTCCCAGCTATAACATCACATCATTACAGTATTACATCTCCCAGCTATAACATCACATCATTACAGTATTACATCTCCCAGCTATAACATCACATCATTACAGTATTACATCTCCCAGCTATAACATCACATCATTACAGTATTACATCTCCCAGCTATAACATCACATCATTACAGTATTACATCTCCCAGCTATAACATCACATCATTACAGTATTCCATCTCCCAGCTATAACATCATTACAGTATTACATCTCCCAGCTATAACATCACATCATTACAGTATTACATCTCCCAGCTATAACATCACATCATTACAGTATTACATCTCCCAGCTATAACATCACATCATTACAGTTTTACATCTCCAAGCTATAACATCACATCATTACAGTATTACATCTCCCAGCTATAACATCATTACAGTATTACATCTCCCAGCTATAACATCACATCATTACAGTATTACATCTCCCAGCTATAACATCACATCATTATAGTATTACATCTCCCAGCTATAACATCACATCATTACAGTATTACATCTCCCAGCTATAACATCATTACAGTATTACATCTCCCAGCTATAACATCACATCATTATAGTTTTACATCTCCAAGCTATAACATCACATCATTACAGTATTACATCTCCCAGCTATAACATCACATCATTACAGTATTGCATCTCCCAGCTATAACATCACATCATTACAGTATTACATCTCCCAGCTATAACATCACATCATTACAGTATTACATCTCCCAGCTATAACATCACATCATTACAGTATTACATCTCCCAGCTATAACATCACATCATTACAGTATTACATCTCCCAGCTATAACATCACATCATCACAGTATTACATCTCCCAGCTATAACATCACATCATTATATTATTACATCTCACAGCTATAACATCATATCATTACAGTATTACATCTCCCAGCTATAACATCATTACAGTATTACATCTCCCAGCTATAACATCACATCATTACAGTATTACATCTCCCAGCTATAACATCACATCATTACAGTATTACATCTCCCAGCTATAACATCACATCATTACAGTATTCCATCTCCCAGCTATAACATCATTACAGTATTACATCTCCCAGCTATAACATCACATCATTACAGTATTACATCTCCCAGCTATAACATCACATCATTACAGTATTACATCTCCCAGCTATAACATCACATCATTACAGTATTACATCTCCCAGCTATAACATCACATCATTACAGTATTACATCTCCCAGCTATAACATCACATCATTACAGTATTACATCTCCCAGCTATAACATCATTACAGTATTACATCTCCCAGCTATAACATCACATCATTATAGTTTTACATCTCCAAGCTATAACATCACATCATTACAGTATTACATCTCCCAGCTATAACATCACATCATTATAGTATTACATCTCCCAGCTATAACATCACATCATTACAGTATTACATCTCCCAGCTATAACATCACATCATTACAGTATTACATCTCCCAGCTATAACATCACATCATTACAGTATTCTATCTCCCAGCTATAACATCACATCATTACAGTATTACATCTCCCAGCTATAACATCACATCATTACAGTATTACATCTCCCAGCTATAACATCACATCATTACAGTATTACATCTCCCAGCTATAACATCACATCATTACAGTATTACATCTCCCAGCTATAACATCACATCATTACAGTATTCCATCTCCCAGCTATAACATCATTACAGTATTACATCTCCCAGCTATAACATCACATCATTACAGTATTACATCTCCCAGCTATAACATCACATCATTACAGTATTACATCTCCCAGCTATAACATCACATCATTACAGTATTACATCTCCCAGCTATAACATCACATCATTACAGTATTACATCTCCCAGCTATAACATCACATCATTACAGTATTACATCTCCCAGCTATAACAACACATCATTATAGTGTTCCATCTACCAGCTATAACATCATTACAGTATTACATCTCCCAGCTATAACATCACATCATTACAGTATTACATCTCCCAGCTATAACATCATTACAGTATTACATCTCCCAGCTATAACATCACATCATTATAGTTTTACATCTCCAAGCTATAACATCACATCATTACAGTATTACATCTCCCAGCTATAACATCACATCATTACAGTATTGCATCTCCCAGCTATAACATCACATCATTACAGTATTACATCTCCCAGCTATAACATCACATCATTACAGTATTACATCTCCCAGCTATAACATCACATCATTACAGTATTACATCTCCCAGCTATAACATCACATCATTACAGTATTCCATCTTCCAGCTATAACATCATTACAGTATTACATCTCCCAGCTATAACATCACATCATTACAGTATTACATCTCCCAGCTATAACATCACATCATTACAGTATTACATCTCCCAGCTATAACATCACATCATTACAGTATTACATCTCCCAGCTATAACATCACATCATTACAGTATTACATCTCCCAGCTATAACAACACATCATTATAGTATTACATCTCCCAGCTATAACATCACATCATTACAGTATTACATCTCCCAGCTATAACATCACATCATTACAGTATTACATCTCCCAGCTATAACATCATTACAGTATTACATCTCTCAGCTATAACATCACATCATTACAGTATTACATCTCCCAGCTATAACATCACATCATTACAGTATTACATCTCCCAGCTATAACATCACATCATTACAGTATTACATCTCCAAGCTATAACATCACATCATTACAGTATTACATCTCCCAGCTATAACATCACATCATTACAGTATTACATCTCCCAGCTATAACATCACATCATTACAGTATTACATCTCCCAGCTATAACATCACATCATTACAGTATTACATCTCCCAGCTATAACATCACATCATTACAGTATTACATCTCACAGCTATAACATCACATCATTACAGTATTACATCTCCCAGCTGTAACATCACATCATTACAGTATTACATCTCTCAGCTGTAACATCACATCATTACAGTATTACATCTCCCAGCTATAACATCACATCATTACAGTATTACATCTCCCAGCTATAACATCACATCATTACAGTATTACATCTCCCAGCTATAACATCACATCATTACAGTATTACATCTCCCAGCTATAACATCACATCATTACAGTATTACATCTCCCAGCTATAACATCATTACAGTATTACATCTCCCAGCTATAACATCACATCACTTCAGTATTCTATCTCCCAGCTATAACATCATTACAGTATTACATCTCCAAGCTATAACAACACATCATTACAATATTACATCTCCCAGCTATAACATCACATCATTACAGTATTACATCTCCCAGCTATAACATCACATCATTACAGTATTATATCTCCCAGCTATAACATCACATCATTATAGTATTACATCTCCCAGCTATAACATCACATCATTACAGTATTACATCTCCCAGCTATAACATCACATCATTACAGTATTACATCTCCCAGCTATAACATCACATCATTACAGTATTCTATCTCCCAGCTATAACATCACATCATTATAGTGTTCCATCTCCCAGCTATAACATCACATCATTACAGTATTACATCTCCCAGCTATAACATCACATCATTACAGTATTACATCTCCCAGCTATAACATCACATCATTACAGTATTACATCTCCCAGCTATAACATCACATCATTACAGTATTACATCTCCCAGCTATAACATCACATCATTACAGTATTACATCTCCCAGCTATAACATCATTACAGTATTACATCTCCCAGCTATAACATCATTACAGTATTACATCTCCCAGCTATAACATCATTACAGTATTACATCTCCCAGCTATAACTATATATAGTGTTCCATCTCCCAGCTCTTACCTGATATCACTACAGTATTCTACCTCCAAGCCATTTCAGCACACATCACAGCAATCAAAGTGGACATCTCATCACAAATACCTCCTAGTAATATAACTGTAACTACTGGACACATTACAATTGATACTCTACAGAATTAGAAAGAGACTGACAACACAACTGAAACCAGGACATCATATAATTATCTCCCAGGTCCAGTTATCTTACTGACATCAGTAAGAGCCTAATCTAATATCCCCAGCATTATCTAAGGATTATAAGCATGGATACCTTAACAGGTTCTGCCCATGGATTCCAGCGTTTCCATAGCAACCACCAGCCAGACAGATCATCTCCATAATTTGTAAGGGACGTCTCATCCTGACTGCCAACATCTACAGCAAAGATAGACTGGGCTCCCATGGACTTCATTACATCAGCTGTGAAATGTAATGTTAAATTATTGTACCAATAGACTGGTAACAGTATTAAACTACGATAGACTTGGCTTACATAGAATGTAGTGTTAAATCATTGTACAAATAGACTGGTATCAGTATTAAACTACGATAGACTGGGCTTTCATAGACTTCATCACATCAGCTGTGAAATTTAATATTAAATTATTGTATCAATAGACAGGTAACAGCATTAAACAAAGATAGACTGGGCTTCCATAGACTTCATCACATCAGCTGTGAAATTTAATGTTAAATTATTGTATCAATAGACAGGTAACAGCATTAAACAAAGATAGACTGGGCTTCCATAGACTTCATCACATCAGCTGTGAAATTTAATGTTAAATTATTGTATCAATAGACAGGTAACAGCATTAAACAAAGATAGACTGGGCTTCCATAGACTTCATCACATCAGCTGTGAAATTTAATGTTAAATTATTGTATCAATAGACAGGTAACAGCATTAAACAACATCAGAAATTTAATGTTAAATTATTGTATCAATTGACAGCTTAAACCATAGACTTCATCACATCAGCTGTGAAATTTAATGTTAAATTATTGTATCAATAGACAGGTAACAGCATCAAACAAAGATAGACTGGGCTTCCATAGACTTCATCACATCAGCTGTCAGATATAATTCTAACTCACTGTACTAATTTAACGTGTGTTATCAGTGAAAAAAGACAAATCAACATTGATTCAACCTGAAAAGCAAATTTTCACAAAAATCAGGATCTTTTTGAACTTAGAACTCAATAGTGACTATATGGGTAAGGTCAAATCATGATATAACAAGTAGTCACAAACATTCACCTCACATACATAGGGAGGCCATTCGGATATGACCATCCGTGTTCAAAGGATATTAAACATTATAGAACTTTACAAAAACTCTTAATTAATAAAGAAATGTTCTTGGAGTACTTTGGTATTGTATATAGCATAAAGTGGGGAAAGAAAAAAATCCATAATGCTGGTTTGTACATTTTGCTATATATAATTGTTAACATACCAGGCAAGTTATTGACATAACCACCATCCAACAGAAGATGTCCATCAACTGGGTCACAAAGAGGAGGCATGTACCCTGACAATGACATACTGGCCCGTACATATCTCCAAAGACTTCCTGTAACACAAACAATGGTAGACGTAAATAAATGTGTGAGTAATACGTTTGTTTATAAACAAAGATTTCACTGTTATTGCGTTTAACAAACTGTAGAGTTATACTGACTAGAGTAGCTAGCAGTATCTGGAGTTACAAGACTGGTGTTTACCTGTGGTATGAACCTTCATCTTCGACGTAGAGATATCTGTACTGATACAAAAGTAGGGAGTCCACAAGTCTTCCACTTGTCTGTCTGTAAACACCATCTCTATAGATCTGTTAAAGGCTCTGCCTGTCAAACAAATTGTTAATAGGAAGGTTTATATGTTTCTTACCTGTATAAAACAGTGGTCAGCTTTATAAAACAGTGGTCAAATATCCTACCTGTATAAAAGAGTGGTCAAATATCCTACCTGTATAAAACAGTGGTCAGATATCCTACCTGTATAAAACAGTGGTCAAATATCCTACCTGTATAAAACAGTGGTCAGATATCCTACTTGTATAAAACAGTGGTCAAATGTCCTACCTGTATAACACAGTGGTCAGATATCCTACCTGTATAAAACAGTGGTTAGATATTCTACCTGTATAAAACAGTAGTCAGATATCCTACCTGTATAAAACAGTGGTCAAATGTCCTACCTGTATAACACAGTAGTCAGATATCCTACCTGTATAAAACAGTGGTCAGATATCCTACCTGTATAACACAGTGGTCAGATATCCTACCTGTATAAAACAGTGGTCAGATATTCTACCTGTATAAAACAGTAGTCAGATATCCTACCTGTATAAAACAGTGGTCAGTTATCCTACCTATATAAAACAGTGGTCAGATATCCTACCTGTATAAAACAGTAGTCAGATATCCTACCTATATAAAACAGTAGTCAGATATCCTACTTGTATAAAACAGTGGTCAAATGTCCTACCTGTATAACACAGTGGTCAGATATCCTACCTATATAAAACAGTGGTCAGATATCCTACTTGTATAAAACAGTGGTCAAATGTCCTACCTGTATAAAACAGTGATCAGATATCCTACCTGTATAAAACAGTGATCAGATATCCTACCTGTATAAAACAGTGGTCAGATATCCTACCTGTATAAAACAGTGGTGTATAAAACTGTAGGCAGATAGCCTTCTGAAGAGGTCACTTAAAGGAAAAAAATAATGACACACTGACAAATATAATGAACACCAGTATGGCATAAACTCACTTGTCCATTGCACAAGTGAATTGGTCAAATATTTCACCTATATAAAACCTTTACAGCGAACTTGAATTTCATTAGATTCTGATAATTACCCGAGAACATTGACGCTATTGGGTAAGTCAGATCTACGATCTTCTTCCACAAAGATGTCATTTCCTGGGAAAAGAATAAGTAGACGATACATAACAAGTTAGTCAGTTTAACTCTATCTGTATCTCAATTATTATACAGAGACTGAAATCTTTCTACTTTATATATAAAACAGGAAATAACACAACAATTTATAGTACCACTTTAACCCATTAATGAAACTCACAAAACATTTCCAATTTCAGTATGGCGTAAATTTTAAGAAGTATCTATGAGAGGGTTACACACTTTGCACCATTCCCCGCTGTTCTGTGTGAGTTGGTGACATTAGAAAGAGATAACTCACCTTGCACCATTCCCTGCTGTTCTGTGTGAGTTGGTGACATTAGAAAGAGATAACTCACCTTGCACCATTCCCTGCTGTTCTGTGTAAGTTGGTGACATTAGAAAGAGATAACTCACCTTGCACCATTCCCTGCTCTTCTGTGTGAGCCGAGCCACATTGACCTCATCACACCACACAGCCCCTATAAAGGATCCCATACTGGTGCCACCGACCATGTCTATTGGGATACCAGCTTCCACCATTGCTTTGATCATACCAATGTGGGCTAGTCCTCTGTAACATTAACGGTACAGGTTTTTATGTTCAGTAAGTTGAATAAGATACAAGGCTTCCACACAAAGTTATACTAAATTGTACCAAGAACCATTTAACTGAAGAATTATCACAAAAAATGGGAAAAAATCACTCCTGAGTTCAGCATCAGAAAGCATTAGAAACTTGAAATTCAATTCCTGGAACGGACATAAAAGGTAAGAGGTCACCTTCACAATCATATGGGTTTTCCTGGGGTACTCAGGTTTCCTCCCATAGTAAGACCCCCTTGCACTTCCATTGAGGCCAACAAGAGTGATTAATATAAGCTGATATTGTGGGTTTTCCTGGGGTACTCAGGTTTCCTCCCATAGTAAGACCCCCTTGCACTTCCATTGAGGCCAACAAGAGTGATTAATATAAGCTGATATTGTGCTTCCTGATTGTTGTAAAATAAATAGTTTACACTTATATTTAAATGAAGTAAATGGTGTTTGTTCTTGCTTTTTTCATATGTAAACTGTAGGACTTCATTATGTTTGTTAGTCATGAATTAAGATCAAAGGTCACTATACAAAAAAGTGTAACACTAGTTAACATTTCAGGAAAATAAAACATTGCCAAAAAAAATCCCCCAGAAGAATTAAAACAGAACCAAAACCCAAACCAAACAAACAAACACATCCTTCCACTTTCCTAACAACAGAGTGAATGTACATACCTGGCTCCTCCCCCTCCTAAAACCAGACCAATAGAAGTGCCTGTTAGAAATCTGGACAGTCTGCCGAAGTCGCTTTGTCTGTCTGGTTCAGTTTCAAACAATTTGTTGTACAACTCCAGCTAGAAGTAGCAAACATGTATGACAATGTATTGGGTTTCCTTACTTATAAATAACAGTCTCTCATTCATAACAATGATTAAAACATTACAATGTTTAAGTGAAAACTACAAAATTTATCATAGTAAGGAATGATGCCTTTACGACTGACATGTTTTATAGAAAACAAACTGAGGCTTAAAATTCTCAGATATTTCATCAGAAAATAACAATTCTTAAGACAAGGAATGGTACTTTGTGTTACAGGTGAACATACTATTTTGTCCTCGGGTCGTTTTGAGAAGACACGTTTAGGACAGCGAATATGGTGATGAGAGGAGCACCAGCCACGAGCATTCAGCCACTCCACTGTACCCTTTGGTTTCTCTGCATCTTCTTTGTGCAGTAGGACAAGTTCCTTTTGAGCTCGTACAGAGATATTCCCCATTTGTTTCTCCACCTACAAATTATAACAAGATACTTATCTCCATGAATGTCACAAGACAATGAAAACAACACATGATACTGACATCCAACTCAAGATACTGACGTCTCAAATTACACAAGATACTGACATCTCAAATAACACAAGATAGTAATGTCCCAAAACAACACTGACCTCCAAAAATATCAAGTTACAATCTGTTAAATCATGTTAACATGTACTATATGGAAACTGTCAGAATTAACAAACAATACATCTTAATGACATTACAAGGATTTCTAGAATACTTCTTTCTTAAAAATAGTTCTCAAACAGACATCATTTTATTTTACAAAGTGACAAACCACATTTAAATCTGCACCTAACATTTTCTCTACAAAACAGTATGAAGTGAAGTTGACCCTTTAGTACTCAGCAGCAGTTACCTCCCCTACAGCAGGATCATTGTCAGCTAGACCGACAATAAGGATACAGTCTGCCTGTCTGATACAGTTCTTTGTCCACTTAGTCATTGTATAGTCACACTCATACAGGGTCATTCGATGCATGTCCTCCTGGTGGCCCAGCCAATTAAACAAGCGGAATTCATGGATACTGTAAATGCATAAAGTAGAATTCTACTTAACACGGTTCATATCAAAAACTGGTAGAATTCATGGATACTGTAAATAGTAAATTTGATAAATACATTTTGTGTCAGAAAAGAAGTGAATTATGGACATAATTTCATAGTTTCAGGCACTGTATAGAGTTTTACATTGCAGAAAAACTTTGTTACCTCAGAGCTAACTTCTTGATTTTGAATGTATTCAAGTTAATCGAAGTAAAACTATCAGCTATCTTTATATAATATGCAGCAATCTGATGGATTCATTCAAACATATTCAAATTCAAATGTATCCATATGGAAGAGTTGACTCACCTGTCCAGAGCAGCTCCTCCCAATCTAGATTTGACAATACTACTGGTCAGCCTTGTTGTAGATCCTGGTATGGTCAACGTAAAACAGAAGACAATAGTTAGTGTTTGTTCAACATTCACTGGAAACACAATGTTCACATTAAGTTTAAATGGAGAGGAAAAGTTTCCCACCTACTAACTCCAGTAACATTCTTTATGGTTTGTCATCATGTAGGTATCCTCAAAGTATTCTAATTATTTATTTTTTGTCCACTACACGTCACTTGTGTAATATCCTGTGAAATGTTTTCCACTGGCTTTGCTAGTCAAAAATCCATTGTGGTGCCATAATATGGACAATGACATTATGTCAAGAATTGAAAATGGAGCTTCAAAATGGCTGCATGTTTGATTTTGACCTTTATATTTTACATTGAAACTGGAAAAAAATGTGAAAGTTATTTTAGATGTGATTTCATTCAATATGAGAGTTTATGACACTTGTCTTGAAGTATACATGTAATATTTGGTTGCCAAGGCTCAAAAAAATAAAATCTTCCATGGCTCACTTCATAAAATTTCATAAGAAATGAAAACTAATTTAAGATCTTATTTATGAAAACACCAGTATATCATATGGTGGAACAGGCTATTTCTATGATCCATCCATCTACAACTGATGGATGCAGTATACAAGGAGTGGTATTATAATCATCAACCAGGAAAGCTTTTGTCAATTTATGTCTTAACGGTTCTTGAGTTTTTACCTGAACAATTTCCAATGAGTACACAGAACTACATACCTATGGCTTTAAGGGCATTCTGGAGTTCCAAGGTGAAGGTGGAGATAGGCACATCCTTAGATATAGGCAGGACAGCCACTGTTGCTAGGTTGCTCACTGACCTGTTCTCTACAATCTGCAGGTTGTCTAGGGAAACAAGATAGATGTCTTATGGTCATCCCAATGTTTTAAAAACAAATACTGAAACCTTTGAGGTTTCATGATCAATTTGTATTTGTTGTCAGGTGAAGCTACATTTTTTAATCATAGACCATTGAAAATTTACTCACAAGATGAATTACTTTATTTAATAAAGAATATGTAAAATTACAATTATTTAAGTTAACATTTGACGTCAGCTGATATGTAATCACATGGTCACCATGTAATAAGAAATTTTCTATCTAAATCTCTTCATTGTAGACAGGTGTTTTTTGATTCTGTAATCAATGTTACGATGGAATTTCCGAGTAAAAATTAAACTAGTTGTTATCAAGTCAGAATGAACAACAAACATCAGAATAAAACATCATATAAGCGTTCAAAAGATAGCTAGCAAAGCCAAGAAATGCACTAAAAATATCTGTCACACACATAAAACCAAACATTAAGTGCAAGAGGTCTGTAAAATAAAAGTAAAGTGGAATGTGGTCAACCCTTCTGTACAAACGTATGGTAGTTGTAGGACTTTTCAGAAGGGTTGTAGTATTGGCAGGACTGATAAAATCAGAATTTTAATCATAAAATATTTTCTCTTACTTAATGACTTCAGATAAGTACACAAATTAAGAAGGAAAAGAAGAATTTACTAGAAAAATCTCTTACTCCTTTTCATAATGATCACAACATAATGTAATTATGCCTATAATGTCTATGAATCATTGAGCAGAAATCTCACACATATATTCTGTTCCAAATTTATAAGAGCCTACAAAATGTCACATCACCAACTAAATCAAGTCAGATAAAAACCTCCAAAATTTCTGTAAAACTTATTACATTCATGTATTCATGTATTACTAAGTAATTGATAATGGGACTCCTTGGGAAAAAAAGAAAACATAATATGCAAAGATTCCAGATTTTCCTTGAACAATGATCTGTGTTTATAAACAGAATCCTGCTGAAGCAATTAAAAACTAAACAGAAATATATCTATACTTACTCTTATCACCATTTTTATACTTTTTTATCCTTTCAGATCTCTCCTCTTCACATAACTATGTATAGTTATTTAGATTCTGAATTTTTTTAAAGTATGCAGGCCAAATTTGGATATAATTTCAAAACAGATTTTCTAACTTTAACCAAGTAAAAACTGTAAAGGTGTTAAGTCTGGAATAAATACAATCTTGTGATTGGCATAACACTTCAACAAAAACAAAGAGTAAGTCTGGAGTAAAACAGAATTCTGGTTAGTACTATAGTGATGGTTTATCAATGAGCTGGAGCACAATGTCTATAACTTCTGTGACTAGTGGGCAAAACAGCAGAACTACACTTGATGGTGAAGATTCCTGAGTTGCCAACTTTTTCCTCTGATTGAGATCTCCTCTGATTGAGATCTCCTCTGATTGAGATCCCCTCTGAATGAGATCCCATCTGATTGAGATTCTCTCTGACTGAGATATCCTCTGATTGAGATCCTCTCTGAATGAGATCTCTCCTCTGAATGAGATCCCTTCTGAATGAAATCTCTCCTCTGAATGAGATCCCCTCTGAATGAGATCTCCTCTGAATGAGATCCCCTCTGAATGAGATCCCCTCTGATTGAGATCCCCTCTGAATGAGATCTCTGATTGAGATCTCCTCTGAATGAGATCCCCTCTGAATGAGATCCCCTCCGATTGAGATCCCCTCTGAATGAGATCCCCTCTGAATGAGATCCCCTCTGATTGAGATCCCCTCTGAATGAGATCTCTTCTCTGAATGAGATCCCCTCTGATTGAGATCCCCTCTGAATGAGATCCCCTCTGATTGAGATCCCCTCTGAATGCGATCCCTTCTGAATGAGATCTCTCCGCTGAATGAGATCCCCTCTGATTGAGATCCCCTCTGAATGAGATCCCCTCTGAATGAGATCCCCTCTGAATGAGATCCCCTCTGATTGACATCCCCTCTGATTGACATCCCCTCTGAATGAGATCTCTCCTCTGAATGAGATCTCTCCTCTGAATGAGATCCCCTCTGATTGAGATCCCCTCTGAATGAGATCCCTTCTGAATGAGATCCCCTCTGAATGAGATCCCCTCTGAATGAGATCCCATCTGATTGAGATCCCCTCTGATTGACATCCCTTCTGAATGAGATCCCCTCTGAATGAGATCTCTCCTCTGAATGAGATCCCCTCTGAATGAGATCCCCTCTGAATGAGATTTCCTCTGAATGAGATCTCCTCTGAATGAGATCCCCTCTGAATGAGATCCCATCTGATTGAGATCCCCTCTGATTGACATCCCTTCTGAATGAGATCCCTTCTGAATGAGATCCCCTCTGAATGAGATCCCCTCTGAATGAGATCCCATCTGAATGAGATCCTCTCTGAATGAGATCCCATCTGATTGAGATCTCCTCTGATTGAGATCTCTCCTCTGATTGAGATCCTCTCTGAATGAGATCCCCTCTGAATGAGATCTCCTCTGAATGAGATCCCCTCTGAATGAGATCCCCTCTGAATGAGATCCCTTCTGAATGAGATCCCTTCTGAATGAGATCCCCTCTGAATGAGATCCCTTCTGAATGAGATCCCTTCTGAATGAGATCTCCTCTGAATGAGATCCCCTCTGATTGAGATCTCCTCTGAATGAGATCCCATCTGATTGAGATCCTCTCTGAATGAGATCTCTGACTGAGATCCTCTCTGAATGAGATCTCTGATTGAGATCCCCTCTGAATGAGATCCCCTCTGATTGAGATCCCCTCTGAATGAGATCTCTGATTGAGATCCTCTCTGAATGAGATCTCTGATTGAGATCCCCTCTGAATGAGATCCCCTCTGAATGAGATCCCCTCTGAATGAGATCCCCTCTGATTGAGATCTCCTCTGATTGAGATCTCTCCTCTGATTGAGATCCCCTCTGAATGAGATCCTCTCTGAATGAGATCTCTGATTGAGATCTCCTCTGAATGAGATCCCCTCTGATTGAGATCCCCTCTGAATGAGATCCCCTCTGATTGAGATCCCCTCTGAATGAGATCTCTGATTGAGATCCCCTCTGAATGAGATCCCCTCTGAATGAGATCCCTCTGAATGAGATCCCCTCTGAATGAGATCCCCTCTGAATGAGATCCCCTCTGAATGAGATCCCCTCTGAATGAGATTTCCTCTGAATGAGATCCCTTCTGAATGAGATCCCCTCTGAATGAGATCCCCTCTGAATGAGATCCCCTCTGAATGAGATCCCCTCTGAATGAGATCCCTTCTGAATGAGATCCCCTCTGAATGAGATCTCCTCTGAATGAGATCCCCTCTGATTGAGATCCCCTCTGAATGAGATCCCCTCTGAATGAGATCCCCTCTGAATGAGATCTCCTCTGAATGAGATCCCCTCTGAATGAGATCCCCTCTGAATGAGATCCTCTCTGAATGAGATCCCCTCTGAATGAGATCCCCTCTGAATGAGATCCCCTCTGAATGAGATCCCCTCTGAATGAGATCCCCTCTGATTGAGATCCCCTCTGAATGAGATCCCCTCTGAATGAGATCCCCTCTGATTGAGATCCCTTCTGAATGAGATCCCCTCTGAATGAGATCCCTTCTGAATGAGATCCCTTCTGAATGAGATCCCTTCTGAATGAGATCTCCTCTGAATGAGATCCCCCCTAATATTGTTTACAGACTTTACTGGGAATCTCTTCTCAACGCAAAAGGTAAGGATATCTTATACCAAATAAAACATGTATACACCAGTCAAAGGTAAATCTTACACCTAGTAATATGGACACAACAGTCAAAGGTAAATCTTACACCTAGTAATATGGACACAACAGTCAAAGGTAAATCTTACACCTAGTAATATGGACACACCAGTCAAAGGTAAATCTTACACCTAGTAATATGGACACAACAGTCAAAGGTAAATCTTACACCTAGTAATATGGACACACCTGTCCAAGGTAAATCTTTCACCTAGTAATATGGACACACCAGTCAAAGGTAAATCTTACACCTAGTAATATGGACACAACAGTCAAAGGTAAATCTTACACCTAGTAATATGGACACAACAGTCAAAGGTAAATCTTACACCTAGTAATATGGACACACCAGTCAAAGGTAAATCTTACATTAAAAAAGGTGTGGGCAAACCTGTTCAGTTTAAAATCTTACAACAGATAGAGTGTCGCTTCACCTATTCTGGGTAGAGTAACTTTCAACCCAAACTTTTACAGGTAGGATATTTGTTTTTGTTTTAGCCTAGGGTTTATACAGGGAGATATTCCTGTCCTAACAATGGTGTGGTGTCATGATAACAATGCAAACAATTGAGATTGTGACAAAATTATATATATAGTAAGGAAAATAATCATTCACCTTCTTCTTTAGAGTGATCTCAACACTGAGGGGAAAGAACATTAAATTACCAAGCACTTAGCCAGCCTAGTGTTTGCTGACTTCAAAAGTAAAGTGTGGACACACCTGTCCAGGGTAAATGTTATACTAGATAAAGTGTGGACACACCTGTCAAGGGTAAATGTTACACCAGATAAAGTGTGGACACACCTGTCCAGGGTAAATGTTTTACCAGATAAAGTGTGGACACCTCTGTCCAGGGTAAATGTTATACCAGATAAAGTGTGGACACACCTGTGGAAAAAACTCAATTCCACTGAAGCCCATTTGTGACAAGTTACAACAAATTGTAGAACTATTATAAATTAATATGAATTGCACCAATATAAATCGTCTGATTTCTCAGTAACTTATTGGCTGATGTTATGAAATATGATATTATGTCATTGTGATATATAATGTCATTGTTAGTGTGTTTGGTGGAAGTACCAAGAATTCAATGTAAAACTACACACGAAAACTATCCTAATGCAAACAGATAATAAACAAACTAAAGATTTTGTGGACAGTCTTGTTGCGACTGATTAACTCTACTTAGCATATACGCAGAGTGTTATGTCTGAATACAAATATTTAAGGTAGAAAATACCCGACAGCTGAAATGGAAATTTTACTGTCTAGCATAAGTACAGTGTTAGTGTTATTCTGATTACACACAGATAAAGAGAAACTGAAACCAACATCATGGCTTATTAATGCAGCCAAGGACATACCCGCACTGTGAGAGGGCGTGTCGCTGTCTTGAGGGAGCAGGTGCTTGGGCGAATCTAGAAATATGCTAGCTGCAAGTTTGTAACCACAGAAATAAAAATATCAGCATGCAAATAAACAAAACAACAATGAGCAGCATAAATTCTACAGCTATGTTACAAACATTTCATGTCAATTGATGTCAGTATTAGTTGGAACAATTATGTTGTTAGTACATTAAAACTAATGCATTATCTTCTGTGACATATTAAATCTTCAACAGTCACACACAGCAAATAATTTCCCATTGCTCATTTTTTCTTTTCTTTCTGTGTAAAACATGTATTGTAAAGGTGTTTTGCTTTCTAGGATTTCAGTGAAAAAAAAAACAAAACAAAACAATTTCTTTGCCTCCTTGAATAGGTTGTACAATTCATATACATAATACATATCAGAAATCTATGGGAATTTTCTATATTTGTATGCACAATCACACAGAAAAAGAAAGCATAGCAAAACCACATGATACAATATAAAATCTGATGAGTATCCGTCAGAAACATGCAATGGTAATTAAGTGTAACTTGACTATGCATTATTAACATTAGTGAAATCTATTTTTGATTTTGTCAATCAATTGACAGGTACAGGTAAAGATGCCAAAAATAACCATCATCGCTTTACTGATGCTGTGTTGTCTTGTCAAAACATTTTGTTATCATTCGAGATGATAGTCTGTGCTTTATTGACCAATATCAAAACCTCTGATATAATTTAAAATACTTTTCAATAAGTGTCAAATAAAACCGACAACAAAGCAGTCTATATCTGTTTTGTAGTTGAATTATTTAATGTACATTCAAACTACATTTCTTTTTCAAACCATTTTTTTTTTAAATTGTAACAAATAATGGAAAATTGATTATTGACAAGTATTAGAGTGAAAATGACTGTTATATTGTGGAGGCAAAACCAGCATTAGGCGTCAAACTGAGACGTGATTTAGTGAGAGGTGAAAACAACAACTGAAGATATCAGAAAGAGATTATGTAACAAAAATCATATGCAATCTCAGGTGAATGTAAAACTTGTTATAGCAACAAGTAGATTCTTTTCTTTTCCACATAAAGTTGGAATAATTTTTGCTCTAAACAGTTGGTGGCACAAAAAGTCAACTATGCTTTAGTTTTATGCCTATTCAACACTTATTCACATGGTGTTACACACACCATATCAACAATTATCAGCTGCTGTTTGGCTTTCCTTTTTATAATTTCAATCACTGATTTATTGGTATCTTTAGTGACTGATCAGTGGATTGGCATTTAATACTTTGGTTAAAAAAACTGGAAGTATATTTTAGGTATCACAACACTAATGACTGGCAGATCATGCATGGTTACAGCACTTAAAGATATGACACCATGAATTGTCACACTTCTATATAGATATAATTAAGTGTCACATGACTTATGTCTTAATTCTACAGGGTAAATGTGGTAAGAGTAACAGTTATCATAACTGTCACCTGGTTGTTATGGTAACTAAGACTGTCAGCTGGTTGTTATGGTAACCAAAAGTGTCACCTGGTTGTTACTGTTATGGTTGTTACAATAAATATAACTGTCACCTGTTTGTTCTCAGTTGTGACAAAAACAGTGTGATCCAATGCCTACCTCCAAGAGGAACCTGCTGACGTGAGGTCTGTAAATGTCCCAGAATCCTCTGTCCCAGGAGATGGATCAGCCGAGTGACAATGTGTGGGTATTTTCTCTTTATTAAGTTGAGTAATTCTGCTGGTAGTTTAGCACACTCTGTGTCTCTGTAACATCAGTTAGACATTCCTAAATATTCTTCTGTATATTATCATTTGTTTGCGTTCTTGGCTTTTTTCAAAATGATTTTGATTTGATTTAACTTGAATGAACTTGCAGATTTTAGGTAGGAGTAAAACTCTTTAAAGAACAAGCTCCAAAACACTGAATGAAACAAGATGCCCAGAGAAGATCCTATCTCAGTGGTAAGAGACAAAAAGCAATTATTTAAAACAGACAGTTGAGAGATCAATGACTGAAGAATGAGTGACAATGGGCATGACACAAAGGCATCACCTAATCCTTCCATTAGGAGATATTAGTTTAAAGAGCCCTATAAGTCTTGAAAAAGAAAGGAAGCCACATTGGAATGATTAAGTCTGTTACAGATGAGTTGTGGTAACAAATACAGTACAACAATGAATACCTAAGAGAACCAAATAAAGAATTCATAATGTCAATTAATGGTGAGGAATTTAACGAGAGAATTACCGAATGGCCATCATTGTAGTGGTGCGTTCTGTGTCAGTGAGGACCTCCACGATACCAACCAGCTCCCCACGGCCATACTCAGCCACTAACTCCTTCTTACCATCCTTCTGGGTGATCACAGATCGAAACCGTCCAGTGAGGACGATATAGATACTATCAGAGTAGTCTCCTTGTCTGTAACAAAGTAATCATCATTTTCTGTGTGCAAGTCAAAGACTCACACTTGTTCATGTGTCAAATTTTAACATCCAATGACTTGCATGCATGTACAAGTCAACATCTTAACTTCTAATTAAGGCACAACTGTTTATCAATTAGTACCACCATCGAACCTACTTGACAACACTCTTTTCTTTATCATTGCTTTATTTGATACACCTGTGACAAAACAGGCGCTCTGGAGTATTACATGAGAGAAGACGCTATGGCTACAAACCTGCTTACTTTCATTACACAAGTAAAATCTGTATGCCAATCGAAAAAAATTGTCAAGGAAAGTCTATTTTTTGTTTCCTAAAAGCATTTCCTGAATTTTGATTTTCTGACTGGTTGGTGGAAGTCTGTTCCATCCAGATTGGGAGTTTTTTGTACTGCAGACATCTTGAGTATGGTGAGTCCACTTCAGATACAGTACCTGAATAGTGCTTTTCCTGCCTCTGTCAACATCCAGTCAAGGGCAAAGTCGATTTGTCGTACAAATGGTGTCATCCTCACCAGTGTGGTCTTGGCAACATTAAGGACAACATCTGGCTGAACACGCATCATTCTGCAACAACAAAGTTACATTCTTGTCAAAATATTGAACTTATTGTAATACTCCATATATAAATACCTTCAACACATGATTATAACACTTCAAAGAAAGAATTATTGTTATATTTTGTCAATTAAAATTTTTATAATTTTTCTAAAATTTCATATGCTTTCTGTAGTGTCTTTTTTGTTTACATACTCATAGAAGTCATTTTTTGAAATGACAACAATGCGAACATCAGTTTTGGATCTGATGGTAAAGAATGATGGCTCCCCAGTCAATACAGCCAGTGCTCCCACCATTTCTCCCGGTTGGGAACAAAACAAGAGGGCTTGCTGCAAGGAAGACAATGAAATATCAACTGAGGAGAAATAAGCAAAACATCATCACCTGATACCTAAAGATAATGCAATTTCTGATAATGTTTTAATAGCTAGCCAAAATAATTATCCAATCAATTTAAATATTCACTGATTGAAAAACTGGAGACACATATTCCATATTAATGAAAGGACTTTTTCCATTTTCCAAACGTGTTTTTTATAATCTAGATTTCCGGATATTTATACAAACCTCTTTTTCTTTGGCTCCAACAACCTGTTGGAGAATCAGCAGGTTTCCAGTGATGAGGAAAATGAGACTTGCATCCTGAAATGTTTTCATCAAAAGTATATTTCTTAAGGAGATGTTTCATCAGTAAATTTGTATTACAAACTTTCACTCCTGAAGAATCACAAATTCAGTTTTTTTTAATACTACTTATTTAATGTGGACACCAGTGAGGCGCTAAATGGTACACTGATAGCCACTACAGTATAAACCTATTAATTATGGTGTGTATCTATGGGCAGACATTTATGAAATCCTTAATGGATACAACACCTTCTGATACCCTTCAATTTCTTAAGAAGATACTCCTCGGCTGTATTTTTTTCACAAATATAGTTTGAAATTCTACTATACCATCAGATTCCTTCTGCACTGTAACCTTCTCTACAATTTACTAAAATTCACACAGAAGTTGGTTTCATAGTGGTGGTGTCCACAAATACATCTCTATACCTCATAAATAACTTCTTGTGTTCAAAGTCTATAAAGTAGATTTACCTGATCACCTTGTTTGATGAGTGTGGTTCCAGCTTTGATGTACTGAAAGGACACCTTGTCATCCAAAATGGTGGAATCCTGTGGCATATCAATCAATACAAATTCATTTGAATATTCAATAAGGATTTGTTATTTTAAAAATAAAAAATTTGAAAGTGACATAAAAAAAATAACGTAAAGAGTTCATTAGCAGTTTTGATAGAAGGGGTATTCATTGTCACAAAATGATCAAACTGTAAGGGGGTAATTGGCTTACATATATTCAATCATACATGTTCTATTTACTTTGCTGTGAGAAACAGGTTCTGCTAACAGTATACATTGAGAAACAAGTTCTAATTATATACAGTAAGAAACAAGTTCTAATTATATACAGTAAGAAAAAAGTTTCAATTATATACAGTGAGAAACAGACTCTACCAGCTGTATACAGTAAGAAACAGGTTTTACTAACAGTACATGTGAGACAATTTTTTTTATTTTCAGTACAAAGTAAGATACAGGGACAGAGGAACAGTAACATATTCCTGGAACACAGACATAGGTTACCCTCTATACATTACCCTCTATACATTATTTAAATGGCCAAGAACAGGAACATTATTGTTCAACTTGACAGGAAAGGAAATGATTTTAAGGTACTTACCTTAAGTTTGAGTAGGGTGATGAGGTCTTTCTTTGCAAGGTTGAGAACCATCTCTTCATTAGTATTTTGAGATGATGTTGATAAAGTCATTTCTGTTTTCTTCACTTTGTGTCTCTGTGCAGATGAAGTACTTGATGGTGCTCCTTCAACCTCAATCTTGGAAGCACTGAGTGCACGTGCACGCATACGTGCTGTGTCAAAGTCAGACTTAAGGTGATCCACATCACTGCCTTCTGAGTATTGTCTTTTTACTAATAAATCA
>NW_026782020.1:460000-511558 GCF_031769215.1 Ylistrum balloti | reverse complement strand
TTTGACTGTGTATTGTTTGTCTGTGTATTGTTTGTTTGTAAGTATGTTTGACTGTGTATTGTATGTCTGTGTATTGTTTGACTGTAAGTATGTTTGACTGTCTATTGTTTGTCTGTGTATTGTTTGACTGTGTATTGTTTGTCTGTGTATGTTTGACTGTGTATTGTTTGTCTGTGAATTGTTTGTCTGTGTATTGTTTGTCTGTAAGTATGTTTGACTGTGTATTGTTTGTCTGTGTATTGTTTGTCTGTAAGTATGTTTGACTGTGTATTGTTTGTCTGTGTATTGTTTGTCTGTAAGTATGTTTGACTGTGTATTGTTTGTCTGTAAGTATGTTTGACTGTGTATTGTTTGTCTGTAAGCATGTCTGACTGTGTATTGTATGTCTGTGTATTGTTTGACTGTAAGTATGTTTGACTGTGTATTGTTTGTCTGTTAGTATGTTTGCCTGTGTATTGTTTGTCTGTATATTGTTTGTCTGTGTATTGTTTGTCTGTAAGCATGTTTGACTGTGTATTGTTTGTCTGTAAGTATGTTTGACTGTGTATTGTTTGTCTGTGTATTGTTTGTCTGTAAGTATGTTTGACTGTGTATTGTTTGTCTGTGTATTGTTTGTCTGTAAGTATGTTTGACTGTGTATTGTTTGTCTGTAAGTATGTTTGACTGTGTATTGTTTGACTGTGTATTGTTTGACTGTGTATTGTTTGTCTGGGTATTGTTTGTCTTAAGTATGTTTGTCTTGTGTATTGTTTGTCTGTAAGTATTCTGACTGTGTATTGTTTGTCTGTAAGTATGTTTGTCTGTGTATTGTTTGTCTGTGTATTTTTTGTCTGTAATCATGTTTGACTGTGTATTGTTTTTCTGTGTATTTTTTGTCTGTGTATTGTTTGTCTGTAAGCATGTTTGTCTGTGTATTGTTTGTCTGTATGTTTGACTGTGTATTGTTTGACTGTGTATTGTTTGTCTGTGTATTGTTTGTCTGTAATTATGTTTGACTGTGTATTGTTTGAATGTGTATTGTTTTGTCTGTGTATTGTTTGTTTGTCTGTGTATTGTTTGTTGTGTATTGTTTTTGTCAAGTATGTTTGACTGTGTATTGTTTGTCTGTGTATGTTTGTGTTGTCTGTGTATTGTTTGTCTGTAAGTATGTTTGACTGTGTATTGTTTGTCTGTGTATTGTTTGTCTGTAAGTATTGTTTGTCTGTATTGTTTGACTGTGTATTGTTTGTCTGTAAGCTGTGTATGCTGTGACTGTGTATTGTTTGTCTGTAAGCATGTTTGACTGTGTATTGTTTGTATTGTTTTTTGTCTGTAAGTATGTTTGACTGTGTATGTTTGTTCTTGACTGTGTATTGTTTGTCTGTAAGTATGTTTGACTGTGTGCTGTTTGTCTGGAAGCATGTTTGACTGTGTATTGTTTGTCTGTAAGTATGTTTGACTGTGTATTGTTTGTCTGTGTATTGTTTGTCTGTAAGTATGTTTGACTGTATTGTTTGTCTGTATGTTTGACTGTGTATGGTTTGTCTGTAAGTATGTTTGTCTGTGTAAGTGTTGGGCTTATAACAGGTCATAGAAATAGTACAGATGTACTTGTTAGTTATTCTTCTACACAGTCACAGTATCTGTAACATCAGAAATTGGATCTTATTGAAGGATAACTGGGAAAACCTACCTTGCCTGGGTGCCTTAACATCAGAATGAGGTATATGATGACATTCCAGCACAGGAAAACTGCCACCACTGCACTCACTACATGTCTGCGTCTCATCCTGATTGGCACCTTACAGCATCACATCATGATCCAAGAAATTTTAACTTATAATTTTTGATATTTGTGAACTTAAAACACTTTTATTAAAAGCAAATTGAATCCTTCCTTTGATGAAAATCTCTGCCATCTGTAATTCAAGAAAAGAAAACATTTACCATGGGGCCCTATTATTGTTCCAAATGGAGGGCATAACATTGTCACTTCCCATCCATCCTTATGTTTATGCTACCAACCATATTTTTCAACTTTTTGGCAACTTGGTACATGACTTAATTAATATGTCATACCTGTTGAGAAGTCAGTGTCAAACGCATGCAAACATTTGCCGTTTTACTAGGATTGGGGATGAATCCTAATTATATAACAGTGGGTAGGACATTACATTGTGATTTCTTGAGATAGGCGGTGCTGATGATTAAAGCACTAGATTTGAACACCGATTGTCATCACATTCCCGTCCAGCTTAAACTGACAGGCACTCGTAATATTATGTCTCCTATTATCTTCCATTATCTAACACCTCGGATGAGCACATTAACACCTACATAACTGTGTAAATTTATTAAGAACCAACACAGACAAGGCCGGTGTCAGGCAAGCTAGTGTATCACAACTGAGGTGTTACCTTTACAAATTCTCCATTCATCATTAGAGTGAAACAAAGAGTTGAAGACCATCACTACTTAATGTATTGTGTATTTCTAATGGAGAGACGCACATTTACCTGTTGAATGGATTAACGCAGCTATCCCATTGCTAAATCGAATTGTGCACAACAGACGACAAACTTCCAACTGTCCATGTTGGCAAAACACAGCTAATCGCGGTCTTCTCTACGTTTTAATAAGAGGTCCCTCTGTCACATTCGCAAGCGTCCGAAAGAAAACGTGTGCATAAAAGCCCTCAAAAGCCTAATAGTAAGTTAAGAACCAACTAGAGATAGGTTAAATGACAAAATGATTCAATCAACTTCCTTCTTTTGTATAATAACAGGAAGCATTTCAGTAATTAAGTAAAATCATCTGAACATGAACAAATACAGTGCATCATTCCCAAATCTGTTGTGGTTACCATTAGGTTGATTTTACGCCAGGCAGAGACGTATATAACACACACATATATATACGATGTGATATATACGTTTCTGCGCCAGGTAACTGCTCAAATGGCAAATTTCAACCCATAATGCAGTACAGACATCTTGTTTTAATATTCGGTTATAAAAGCTGGATTGTGTTAATGTTTGGAAAAGTCATGTGACTTGAAATACAGATCACTTGACTTGGAGGTTATAATGAAACTGTCTACAGTGATAGATGTTCCACCCCAGTGTATGTTTCTCATTATTGTAATGTAACCACAGAATCCTCATTGTTACAGGTGTCAAATTCAATAACTGTAATACAACAGCTACCATTTTTTTATTTATATATACTGCTTACATAGATGTATATCTGAATTGTCTTTCTGATCAATCCCTAATATTGTCCTAATAGCATCATAGTGTATCTTTAATTTGTAAATTACAACATTCAGAATGTGTGATGCATAAGCATGCAGACATCACAGGAAAAATGACTGCAATTTACTCTTGACGACTAACAAATCATTTGACATAATTAAATTTATGAGCATTATATATATATATATTTTACATTTAACAGAGGTAATTATTTACTTCAATGCCTCAGCTAGGATTTGAACCCGGGACCTCTTGTGTACTAGCCTGATGCTCAACCGATCAAGCTAAAGAGAAGTTCTCTCTAGCCCCGTACTATATTGTGGCTTATATTTACCAGGGTTACTGTCATATTTCAAATTAATTTCTGAAGTTGTCTAATGTATATACATGTTGTAATATTTCAGTATCAACTCTACACGTATGAACTCTGGTGCCACAGTTCACCAACAATGGAAATATTCCAAAGATGAACAACAAATTATTGTCAATATGAAATTAGGGATTGAATGAATTTGTTTCAGACATTAAATACTACTAAGTTATTTGTATATTTTGTGATAAGAAGACCTCGAGTGAAGCATTAACTTACAACTAAAAAGATTAAAACAAGTTTAATGTTACTTATAAAAGACCAGAAACAAAGTAGCAACTTTGTAAATGTGCAAAGACATTAACATGTCTCTTTGTGAAAAGAAATAGTTCATATTTCTGGTTTAGTCGTATTTGAATGTTGTAAAAGTGTCAAATTCTAAGGTCTATAGAAACCAAACAAAACAAACCATTAAAATATTGAAAGTTAATTTTATTGACATTATAACAATGATCCTGTTTCCCTTACCCTTTCCTATAAAAGCAACACATGTTTACACAGACATACCTTTACAATACTGATTCTCACTGTCTAAAGTCAGCTCACCTTCTTGAGACATCAACTTCGTTGAGTGTAAAAAAGATTAAAAATAAGGAGTATTATAAAGAATATGGAAATAAAGAAAACTGAAGAACTTGTTTGATAGTACTATTTCACACAAGTAACTCTATTTCTGGGAGATCAGTTTGTGAATCATCACCTTCTTTGAAGACTTTTGCGATAAAGCACAAATGATTTCTATTGCTCACCTCTGTTGATAGATGTTTTTATAGGTCGCCATTAACACTGTTAACTGGTCACTAGTAATGTGGGAATGTAATGTTTCAATCAATTTCCTTAATCTATATAAAGTTAATGTTACAAGAAAACAGGATATGATTCAATGCAGGATATTTCTAATTGAAAATCAGTTTTACAACCTACTGGAGATCTATCACTGCATGGTATCCAGGCCAAAGGTCATGGATGGTAGATAACAGATATAAAATTTATTTGGAAACAGAAGATCCCAGAGGGAGCTTTTTATCCATCATTGTATAAAGTTTATCAGCTATTTAGACCTTTTCTTTCAGCAAGGACAGTGTTTCACAAGTAAAGGACTAACAAATTCTAATTGTCAAACTCCATGATGGCTGTCCATCAATCATTTTCTAATTAGTCTCAATGTGAATAACTTACAACACAGGACAAAGGAGAAATTATATATGCAATATGTGAATGACAAATCCAGAGCTTCTCAGAAAAAAAAAAAATCTACAACTGATTAATCAAACATTTGTTGGCCTTTCTGATTTTGTGATTATTCTAATCTGTACACTGCACCATTAAGGACTAGTGGGAAACTACATTTGAAAATTGAGAAAGATCCATCAAATATTTCTCATGGAGGAAAAATAGCCACTCGGTCTCAAACTGCAATAAAAAGAATTAAGTTCAGATGGATAACAACCATCAACAAAGGACAATTTGAATATCTGATGATAAAAGGCTACAAACAGATTTCTCATCTTAATATGCAACTTTTAGAAATAAATTAAAAATAAATTCAAGTGAGAAAACCGTGCTAAGGAAAACATCACTTATGAAGAGTACTCTCTGTCACAAATCAAGTCTCAGGCATAAAGAGCAAGGAGCATGTAAGTACTTCACACTAATGCTGAATGAATGGTCCTCGTAAATTCATTGTGACGAGATTTCTTGGCATGGAACTCTTTTAGATAGAGACAATTTG
Source organism: Ylistrum balloti (assembly GCF_031769215.1). Taxonomy (NCBI): domain Eukaryota; kingdom Metazoa; phylum Mollusca; class Bivalvia; order Pectinida; family Pectinidae; genus Ylistrum; species Ylistrum balloti. Next base: position 506,223 of record NW_026782020.1, on the reverse strand, counting down.
AGCAAGAAGACATATACCCTTAAGGCAATTCTATTTTTCTAAAATTAAATGATGAATGCTTTTCCCCTACTCCAATTAAATGTATAAGATGTATATACAATATGTATCTATGAAGAAAGAGTGATTCTTATTGAAAAGCTTATTAAGGGTAATATGGCATCTCACTCAGGAAAGACATTACATCACCATACACAAAAGTTCCAAGAATAAAATGTACATTATCTGATTTTTCATAATTTTGTAATATTAATCAATGATAAAAATGGCAATGTACATAGGATAACATGTATTTATTTATAATTATAAAAATAATTTCAATTGAAGGGAGATAACTCTCTTCACACAAATCACAGTAATTACTAACAAATTTAACACATAAACACAGGTTCTCTTAATACAGATGATACATACCCTTCTCCCTGACCATTGTCAGTACAAAACTATGTCAGTTATACATGCTCCAATAATTTTTTATACTTATTATGAATACATACCATTGCATTGTAGCGTAAGGTGTTACACCATTTATGCATAAAACACATTTATGAAGTGCTGAATAGAAATAGACTTCCATACATGTTTCCTATCTTCTTCTCTCAGTGCATGCTCTATACATACATTTTATACACAAAATTCATACATGCCTTAAAACCATTCATCCATGACCTAGATATGATTCTACCATTTATCCCTTAATGTGAATATCATCACGCTCTTGATTTATGTAATCAGTCATGCCTGACAAACAGGATCAGATTTATTCATGTACATACACCATGGACTAGTACCATCATTGACATATTACTAAACTACAACAGCACTTTGTATTGATGATACGATTGGTGGTCATCAATTGTGTATTGTTTATTATAAGGTCAATAGTATAAAACAATACATTTGTTAAATCGTATTCTTGGCATAGATAATTAATCAACCATACACCATACAACAAATCAATCATTCCATTCGCTTTTATGAATTTCATTCATTCATTCATTCATTCATTTACTCTTTCAAATAAACATCACGATTCTGAATAAACACACATGTAGTACAGCAATATTCTTACCACATGATTTATAATACGCCAAAAAATGAAATAAATATCAAGTATACATAAATAGACTATACCGAAACAGTTATAAAATACATTTCAAAATTTCAGAAAATACTAGGGTGGTCACATCAAAATCAGGAAACAAGCACAAATGAAACCAAACACAGAATTAAACATCACTGTTATTGTTGAAATTACTTAAAAACAAATACACACATATACTAGATATTTTAACATTATCTAAATTTCAGAGTACATTAAAAACTGATTTTTAAAAAAATGCATTTGATTTTCTGTTTTTATTTCAGTTAATAAGAAATCAATTAAAAGATTAACAAGTTGGACTTAGTATGGTAAATAAATGTACACAAAGTTCGTGTCACATATTGAAAAAATGAAGTATAAATAATGACAATCAGTATGTACAATATAGATATTTTGTTATGTTTTAATCAAGACAACTATCACATGACCTGTTGATAGTACCAACTCCTCTCTTTTGTTTAATTTCATTTTGACAAAATATTTGAACAGTTTGTTTACAGTTTTTTAAAAAAAGAAAAAATACTTTGATACAAGTCAAAATTTACAATAGAATAAAAATCAAAAGAATAAATGTGTGTTCATGTCACATATTGAAAAAATAATATCTAACTCTTGAAGCTTTGGATTTCATTTTTAATCAAGTAAATAAAGATGTTTTAAACCTCTCTTTGTTAATTGGAATGATGACTATTTGCTATCAAAATTTACAAGAAAAAAAGGAATATATTGATGTGTTCTGTTAGGAAAAAATAATATCTAACTCTTGAAGCTTTGGATTTCATGTAAATAAAGGAATACCGATTTGTTACGTGGAATGATGACTATGCTATAATACACAAGGAATATATAGGAGAAACAACACTAGCTACTTCTGGCCCTGGGTATGTATATGTTAAAAGGAAGGGTGATATATGGCAGGGGTGAGATAAATGGCTGGAGAGAAATCTACAGCTACTTCTGGCCCTGGGTATGTATATATTAAAAGGAAGGGTTATATATGGCAGGGGTGAGATAAATGGCTGGAGATAAATCTACGGCTACTTCTGGCCCTGTGTATGTATATATTAAAATGAAGGTTGAGATATATGGCAGGGGATGTCTGGCTCTGTGTATGTATATATCAAAAGGAAGGTGTGTGTAGATGGCAAAGGTGAGTTAATGGCAGAGGTTAAATCTACAGCTCCATTTGGCCCTGTGTATGTATATTTTAAAAGGAAAGTATAGATATATGGCAGGGGAAAAATCTATGGCTTCTTCTGGCACTGTGTATGTATATATTGAAAGGAAGGTAGATGGCAGGGGTAAGATATATGGCGGGGGTGAGATCTACAGCTCCTTCTGGCCCTGTATAGGCATATATCAATAGCAAGGTATAAATATATGGTTGTAGTGAAACTTCAATGTACTACAGATCACCCTAATAACCTGGAAGACATTTTAATTTTCTTCCTGTTTTTGTGATACATTAATTATATAAACAACAAACATTATCATCAACAATACTTAATACATTAAACTTCAAACAATAACAGTTGTGCAAAACACATATAAAAATTTTAACACATATAAAATGAGATTTCCTGCACATACCTGTCAAACTATTTTGGACTGGAGTCTCCCATTTATTTTTGTCACATTTTATGTAGACAATCTTCAGTGTGAAATTTTAGTCTTAAAATGGAGATTTTTAGAAAATAAGAATCTATTGTTTTTTCCTTAAATGATTTTTAACCGTTGTAATATGAATTTAAATAACATAAGTGACCATTTCCAGTTTGTGAAAGACTTTAAAATTTGAAATTTCCAGTTTTGAACCTTTGACAGGAATGCCTGCATTGCATTCTTAACAAGTATCATTGCCTTATATCATAATATACAAATTGATAGTCGGTGGTATAATCATTGCATGATAGTATACTAACTTCCATCAAGGGGAGATAATCCACTGAGTTGTCAGGGGAAGTAACCAACACTTACTTATCTACAACATTTGCCAATATTCATGCAGAGATTATTTCGCAAGGGGAGATAACTACACGATGACAACAGCTCAATTATTACCTGATGTTCTCAAGATACATATTTGGAGCTAATAATAAAAAATCCTACAATTTACAATCAAATTATTGATAAATTTATTCATGTATGATATATCTAAATATTAAGCCATTATCTCCCCTTGATATTTTATAATGGTGGAATATTTTCTGGAGGAAGAATGATCTCCCCTTGATACTAAGATCTGACCACAACAAAATGTAGTAACTCCTGATTGATCGCCATTTTAAAAGCCATCATCATCAAAACTAAACAAATTTCAACTTTCACTGTAAGTAATTTCTTATGATATTGAACAATGATGAAGTATAGATTTTGGGGAATAGATTATCTCCCCTGATATCTAATTACATAACAATAGTAGTCATTCAAGATTGATCTCCGTTGTCAAGGCATCATCTAACTAAACAAATTATTTACTTTAACTTGCCCTGGCCAAAGTAGCAAATCATTTTAGTTTCTAGTTCTTTTGATAAACAACAATAGAATTGTGGTCTTATTAGCAGGTAATGACTTATTGTCTACAGTATCAAATGTGAAATGGTTCCCTTTTTGGAAGTCATTTATAATTAGTATTAGTGATGTAAATTTGATTTCCCCAGTAAAATCTTTTATCTTTGACAGAAATATTGACAATAATTTTGTTTCTGATGTCAAGTCAAGTCCATTATCATTGTAAATAACACTGGCATCCAAAGTTTTTTTCATTGTGATAGCAATATCCCTTGACAAAAATACTGTCATTTATCTTATGTCTGATCAAATCCATGACCATTGTCAATAAACTGAGTGTTATGCTTGTTTTCTTGGTCAAGTCACCTACTAAAGGTTAGACTTAAAAATGTTGCCCTCGTTGATAATGGTGAAGTGTTATATACTCCCTGACAGCTTGATCACTAAAACAATGCTGACTGTTTGTCACACTGTCAGGAGGACATGTATATATCTCTATACACAGAGAAGTGATGACTCAAACAGGTCTTGATTTCCATCCTTCTCAGATCTAACAAGGACAGTTAATATGATCCCAAACCACCTATATGAAAAGGTCAAGGTCACGTCCAGGTGAGGTCATACTGAGACCAGTCTGCAGTGGGAGCTAGGTATATTCTCTGTCCACTGTAAATAAAGCTGTTTACTCCACGGTAGGCCACACGAGGAACACCTGCCTGTAACATAACACATGTAAAGAGGTTATTAATTAAAAACTCAATCAGAAAAATCGAATTTCTCACACTGTAAATTTACAAATTATATATCTTTAAACAAGAGGCCCAAGGGGCCTTAACCGTCACCTCAGCAATATATGTCAATAATCTGGGGATTTTAAAATGTTGCAAAAATGTAACAACACTTGTGCAGGACCGTGTGTAAAACATCTGTACCAAGATTGAACATGATCTACCCAGTGGTTCTTGAGAGGAAGTCCAAAATGTCTTAGCCAAACAGAGGCCAGGGTTGCACATTTATATAAAGCAAATCATGTTTTCATTTACAAGTTGAAATAGTTTAGTAGATACATGTACAGCTAAAGTATACAAAAAATCAGATCAATTTCAAGTCTATCCACAATCTTTTCCTTGCCTAATACAATAAGGCATCCAACTAAAAAATCTCACATAAAACAATGTGAAAACATCTTGTGGTACTTCTGAGACAGGAATATATATGTATCAAGGCTGAGAAATGTAGTGTTACCACAGGTATTGAACCATATTATACATGTAGTTCAGAACATAGAAGGTTCAGCGAGTAATAAGATCCGGGTTTGATGAAAGATCTGGCTACACATTTTTTCTCGCCTATATAGTTGTCATAAACACACAACATGTCTTTATCAAAGATTAATATGTAACCAATATCAGAAGGGGTAATTTTGGACCAGTTATTTTTATTCTCACAAACTTTGCAGTCCTTTCCCTAAAGATCATCTATATGAAGTTACACTTTTGGTTCAAGACAACAAGATTTGCTAAGATTTAACAAATTCTACCCCTTTCTGCCCCTTAAATATGCCCCGATTGAGGCCACACCTTTATCTATTGTAAACTTAAAGAAGCTAACTTTACCTAATTTTACTCCTTTATACCCCTACCTGGGGCCCCTATTGCAGCCATTACTTTTTTCCCCACAAACTAAATGTTTCTTATTACACGGATGCTTTGTGCTTAGTGTGGTTGTAACCCAAAAACATGGTCAATGCCATTAGAACCCATTTTCACTAAAAAAATCTAACTGACCCCTTTTTGCCAGCCATGAGGCCCCAGAACCCCTCAGACACTTTTTTTCAACTCAACGTTACATGTTCTTCACTAGGGGACCCTATATACTAAATTTGGTTGATCTTCGTCAACTTTGAATTTTGACCCCTTTTAAAAGCCCATAGAGGGCCTGTTTATGACCCAGTTTTTTTCTAATTCGCAAACTTTGTAGACCTTGCTCTAGTAATCAGGAATTTTGAATTTTAGGAAAATCTGATCCTTGGTTCATAAGAAGAAGTTTTTCTTTAAAGATTTACCTAATTTTATCCCTTTTTGCCCCCTCCTGTAGCCCCTATTGGAGCCACACCCTTTTCTTTCCCAAACTTGATGCATCTTACTATAGGGATACTTTGTGCCAAGTTTGGTTGAAATCCATCCACTCGTTCCTGAGAAGAAGTCATTTAAAGAAGGTTTTTACATATGGCCCATTTTACACCCCTTATGGGCCCCCAAAGGGGACATTATCACTTTTTTCAACTTAATTTCATATGTCCTTCACTAAGGGATGCTGTCTACCAAATTTGGTTGAAATCGATCAAAGTTAAATTTTTGACCCTTTTGAGCACCCCCTAGTGGGGCCATTTTTGACCCGATTTTTCTTCATTCGCAAACTTTGTAGACCTTGCCATAAGGACCCTAAATATCAGATATAAATTTAATCTGACTGTTGGTTCATGAGAAGAAGATTTTTAAAGATTTACCTAATTTTACCCCCTTTTTTCTCCTCCTGCGGCCCCTATTGGGGCCACGCCCTTTTTCTTCACAAACTTGAAGCGGCTTTCAATAAGTGCTTTGTGTCAAGTTTGGTCAAAATCCATTCAGTGGTTCTTGAGAAGATGTTGAATATGTGAAAAGTTAACGACGCACGACGACAGACAACTCATGATGGCAATAGGTCACCATGAGCCTTCGGCTCAGGTGACCTAAAAACTTCTCTTTCATCCCCAGTTTAACAATAAGTTATAACTAGGTATTTCACTGTCCACTTTCTGTAGTAGTTAAACTAAATTTCTCAGATGCTAAAACAACATTTTATTGACTAGATTTCAAATGAAATCAAATTACAATTGACCAGGCTGTCACTGTCCACTTTCTGTACCATGGTAGTGATAGGATTCCCAACTGACCTTGAAGTCGTCCATAATGCCGAGCCTCTTGGCTAGAGATTTGTACTGCTCCTTTGTTGTGTATGTAACACGTAGTGCCTTGAGGTGTTTTTTACTTCCAGACATCACTTCAGCAACCGTCACCTCTGGTGTGTCATACACCAGACGTTTGAACCAAGGGTCATAATTCTCCTGCAAAGCAAAAACATAGAGGCTATAGTTCAACAAAGGTCATAGTTCTCCTTAGTGATATATAAATAAAGGTCACAGTTAACCAGGAGTCATAGTTCACCTGTAAAACATAAACAAAGAGGTCAAAGTTCACCAGGGGTCAAAGTTCACCTGTGATACATAGAGGTCATAGCTGGACAAGTCACAGTCCTCTCTACCTTTAACCTTTAAACAGACCAGGGTCAGAGTGAATGCACACATCATTATCAGGGTCAGAGAAAAATGACATACAGAGGTAAAAATGTTGTGTGGACAACAGAACTTACAACTACAATACCATTACGTCAATATACTTGTGTCCTTACTTATAAACATAGAAGAAAATTGAACTCACCTTTTTTAAATAGGATAGGTCTTTCTTGGTAAATTCTACAAATTGATCATTCAACTTGATGTATTTTAAATGTTTTTCATAAAATAATCCCCTGTAAAGATAAATACCAATATGTTAATTGTATGGGTGAATACTCTATACAAATAACAGACCTCGCAGATCTGTAGGTAATGCATATATTCATCACAACAGCATATTAACTCATGGAAAAGTTTCTTTTTTCTTAGTCAAGTTTTTCTTGAGGAGAGTTTTATTAACATTTTTAAACACATACAAAACCAGTTATACTGAATACTGACCAAAATCAAAGAACTTGATCTATGAAATGTTTTCAAGGTCATTTACGCCAACAAATTTGAAACTGCAAACTTATATCATTGAGTGTTATTAAATCTATATTAGCACATTGATATCTCAGTAATCATTGCTTTTTATATCAACAATATATAGATGATACAATCAATATAAGCAATCCTCAGTGTGATGAACAAAACTTTCCCACTAAAATCTGTATGTTTAAAGTACTCACTGAGTACATTTGTATAATGAAGAATTGCTCAATACATATCCATTCTTTTTCATGATTTTCATCTCTTTCAAAACTAACCATTGCCCTACTTTTTGACCATATTTTATAACAAGAGGTCTAGCGGTCTTGACAGTCACCTGAGATAAGTAATATTGACTTTGTCTCAGGTGACCTAAAAAGCTTGACACATTTTGTGATATATGTAGTGATAAATATGACCTACTTATTGTATAACCTTCTGGCTGACCTCAGTAATGATACGTATGCTCTACTTTGTGATCTCAGTAATGATATACATGACCTACTTGCTAACTCCCTTCTTTCCAAATGTACTTGTTCTACAAATCTCAGGTCGTATACAAACTCTGTCCTTCCTTTGGTCCTGATGGCGCATCCAGTCATCCCAGAACCTGTCATAATCACATGAATGTTTTTTATTGTGACATAATGAAGCATGCTAAGTATAGAAGAACTAACTTTTTGATTATGAAAAGGTTAAATAATGGAGATTATGGAAGGATATGTTAGGGACAAAGAGATCTGTTGTACTAACTGGGAGCATTCCTGTAACTTGAGTTTAAATAAACATGGATCAACTTGATTTGTAAAATACTGCTGTTCTCAATCCCAAACACTTCAGTAATCAAGTCTCGTAGAGTGACGAGTTCCTTAGCCAATCAACTTACGTAACTGGCCACTTTGGTCCGATTTCCAGCCATAGTTTCCTTTCCATCATCCAGCCAAGTCCAGGAAAAAAGTCAGACCTGTACAGAAGCTCTGTCAGATAAAAACAATAAACCACATCAGAATGAGATTCTTCTAGTCCTGGTGATCCTACTTTGGATTATTTCCTCATTAAAATTTAATTTAATATCAAACCACATCAGAATGAGATTCTTCTAGTCCTGGTGATCCTACTTTGGATTATTTCCTCATTAAAATTTAATTTAATATCACAGTAGCACTTTAGGTAGATGTCCATTCCAAAAGACACGGTTTTCAAGCATAACTCAATAACGTTACATAGGCAAATATCATGCTACTGTTTTCTTCGTTATTTCACAAAGATTTAATTTTTCTTTCTTCTTTCCCTGAAAACATGTCATAAAGCGTGATAAACATAAGATTTTTTGTAATATTTGCGAAATAAACACATCACATACGACCTTCAATAAATCTAATTCAAATGCTGAATATATTCCATACCGCAACATTTTTCAAAAACAGACTTACCTGCATCATCTGACACCATGCCTCCTTTACCGTTGTCATTCCACGCAGACACACACCACAGTGAGGGGTCAGAGGTTAGAACAGGATAAGTAGCAGCAAAATACTCAAAGAAATCGGGGGAAACATCCAGATCGTCTGTTAAGAGTGAAAGGTTCCAGATTACGTTGGTACACAATTCTACAGTAACAATCAAACTCTGAGTTATATGATCCAGACATCAGGAAAATTTGGTGCCAAAAACAGGCGAGCCACATCATAATTCTACCATTGGAAAGCAACCAATAAAAACACGAAATACGATTTTTTCACAACTTAAAATTCTAATGTAATAATCATAATACAAACTAACTGAAAAACGAAGTATTAGCAAAAAACAATACCTCCTTGTTATGACTCCCGTGGAAAATACATCCTTTTCCTGTTCAGGTTTTAGAACAACTGTAAAATAAATTATTGAAAAAAAAACAACTTTATCTTTTATGTGACTGGGTACAGAATCACTCACCTTCCACTATAATAACAGCCGAGTAGTTGAAGTGATGGAAGATCTGGTTTAGGGCCCATTTATAATGGCGGGCAATCTTGTAATAACCACTGAATTTCTTTTTCGGCCATGGTAGCTCTATATTACTCAGGTCTGGTTGCTGTAACAGTGGCGTGATAAAATCATCAGATTTGGTTTTTAATCATCAACACAAAAAAAAATAATTCAAATCAACAGTTTATTTATAGAAAGTCTTTAAAGAATAACTTTGAGATAAAAAGGTCTTGTAGAATGTGTTGTATAGATCATATAACCTAACACCATATTTACCAACCTTGTAAAAAAGTATTGTAAAATATAAACAAACTTAATATTGATTTAAAATCACCATTAATATCAAATTGTAGGCCAAAAATAAATGATAAAATATTGCTGAGAGTGAAACATTTCTAATCTAGGATAGATATTATCAAAACAAGAATACCACAACCTTATAAAAGTTATTTCCAGGGGTTGCTCTAAGGCTGGTTAGAGTTAAACAATAGTAAGTGAACATTTTTATAAGATAGAGCCAAAACTGGGTAAGCTAGAAATGGTAGATAATGGGTTTCTTTGCCTCTCTGTCTGGATACCTGTAAGTATGCAGGGTGATTGAAGGATGATTGAGTATCAAAAGAGTAGTAGTAGTCAATCACAACAGGCAGAAAAGTCGGTTCATCAATTAATTTGTCGATCGGATTTGCCCTAACTCGGACTTCCTTTTATTTGTATTTTAGGTGTTAAAATTTCTTTATCACTTTGTCACTTTATCACTTTGTCACTTTGTCACTTTATCACTTTGTCACTTTGTCACTTTATCACTTTGTCACTTTGTCACTTTGTCCTGATGAAGCCAGAGTTAGGGTGAAACTGGTTGACGAATAAATTGATGAACCTGACCTCTCCGCCTGTTGTGATTGACTACTACTACTCGTGAAAATTTTTAGATATAAATCATACAGAAATGAGGAGATTCTTCCTTACTTCACAGCTGTAGGTTTGTTAATACATATCAGATTGATATTTTGGAGTATCAATTTGCACTGAATGCCAGTGTTTTTTCAGCAACAAGTGAAATTTTTCACTGGCCACGGCTTAATTCTAACCTACCTTTGAGCAATTGGAGCCAGGTGTCAAGCTTAAAAATGAAACTTCTATTTTTAATGCAGGGAAACAGAAGATCTTGTTGACTAAACACCACCAACAAGTCCAAAGGATTTTACACGACCTACCTTTAATGTCAGATGTCGCTGTTCTTACCTTGATGTGTATGATGTTGTCAGAGACAACATACTTCTGTATGACATCAGAAGTTGTCTGGTGTCCACAGTCTTGACTTACGATAATAGGAAAACGCTCTGGTGACGTCCGGTACCTAGGGAGAAAAAGTCCTCTAGTATTTCAACTCCCTATTAGGATTTAAACAACACACTATTATGTATATACCAGTACACGTTGCTGATATTTTCTGAATTAGTAACTCCCCCTCTGTTTCTTTCTATTTATATCTTATGAAATCCGCATATTTGTCTCTATGGACGTGATTTGTACAAACAACATTTCTGAAGGGACAATAAAGATATGTTTCAATTAGTGATGGGAAATAAGTTACATTACAAAAATTACGATCAGTTAAAATTTAATTTGTTTTTTCAAATAGGTATTTGATTAGTTGACTGTGTAATCAGTATCATAGAAAGTGAATGCATTGTTTGTTGAAGTGATTTTTTTTTTACTTTTGACCAAAATTTGCATAAAAATGAATATTATTGGCAATTGGCATCTGTATGCTGCATAATAGGGATTTTGATTTTTACTAAAACACAAGAAAATTGTAAATTACTGATTAGGTTATGAAAAATTAAATAGTTCGATAATCTATTACATCCTATCATCAACACATCAATTTGGATTGAAAACTAAACCAAGACTAACAGTAATAGGGTCAGGATCTCAACTGATCAATGTTCTGACAAAGGAAAGATCCCTGGAGTCAGATAGAACCATCCTGGCCAGGCTTAACTGTGGTAGAATTTGTGTTATCATCGTCAACAGATCTCAAGTGTTTCCATGTCATAATCGAGGTACTTAATCTCAGGTGTTTGTTAGCTGGGTTTAATTTGTCGCCCCTAGACAACCTGATCGAGGTACTTAACCTCAGGTGTTTGTTAGCTGGGTCTAATTTGTCGCCCCTAGACAACCTGATCGAGGTACTTAATCTCAGGTGTTTTTTGGCTGGGTTTAATTTGTCGCCCCTAAACAACCTGATCGAGGTACTTAACCTCAGGTGTTTTTTGGCTGGGTTTAATTTGTCGCCCCTGAACAACCTTATCGAGGTACTTAACCTCAGGTGTTTGTTGGCTGGGCCTAATTTGTCGCCCCTAAACAACCTGTGTCATTTTGAGGCTGGATCTCCCTGTAGTAACTAATGGTTACCTCATTACACAACATACATGAGGTCAGTCAGAGGTCATCCAGAGCAATTAGGGGTCACTGAGGACACAACCATGAAAGCAGACCAGTACATTTCTCAGCTTTCATGATAAACAAACAACCAAGTGTTGGGAACATCAAACTACACATCTCAAATTTCTAATTGCTGTCATGTAAGCCAACGTTATATCGACTGATCCATCATGAAGAGGGTCTGGCCTTGTAACACAGATACACATCTTTGGATTGATTTGTCTCTGATGTCAGCAAAAGGAAATCTTCATGAGTAGCTGTGTGAGAGACAACAAGAGATCCCAGAGAGATTTTTTAAAAATGAATCTTTCCCTTCTTTTTCTCTCCTCTGTTTTTTCTCTTAATGATAAGGAATTTGAACACTACATCGAAGAAATAGTAATAATAATCTTTACCTGCCAAATTCAAAATGGCTGCCTGGAAGCCATTTTGTTTTTTCTGATCAGTCCCAAAATCAAACAGGCACAACTAGGGACAAAGGAAACAGATGTATGAAGAGAGATCCATTTCATACTTCTAAAGAAAAAGGGATAACAATCTTAACTAGGTAAAAATCCAAGATGGCTGCCTGTCGGCCAATCTGCTTTAAGGATCAGTCCCATACTTAAACTGATACAACTAGGGATCAAGATAGACCTATATATGAAATTTGAAATACATCTAGGCAGCACTTCTCAGGAAATATCAATGACAATCTTTCACAGTCAAAACTATGATGGCTGCCTGTCTGCACAACACGGGACAAAGGAAAATCTACACATGAAATTTGAGAGAGATCCTTCAAGTACTTTTCAAGAAATAGCAAAAACAAACTACACTGAAAAAATCCAAGATGGCCACCTGTCAACTACTTTTCTCTCTGATCAATCCCAAAATCCAATTGGCACAACTAGGGACCAAGGGGAACCTACAATGAAATTTGTGATAGATCTGTCCAGCACTTCTCAACAAATAGCGATAACAAATATTGTTTACAGACTGACTGACGATGGACCTTGGATGTAGGGCAACTGAATAGCCCACCATCTGATGATGATATTAATAGAATACATCTGCCATCAATTATTGTGACTTACTTGAGAAGCTGGTCCAGACTACGACTGACCGACACACGATCACATGCTATCATGAGTATTGGCAGGATAACAAAGTTTGCATCAACAGGTTGTTGGTTCATCCTTATGGGTGCCTCTATCTTCTGATTGGGTGCTTCTATCTCTGGTTGTGCTTGTCTCCCAATGGGTGCTTCCGTCTTCCGACGGGCTTGTCTCTCTACAGTACAAATACATAATGATTCATACAATTTATTCCACCTTGGATCAGTTTTTCTTTGTGGTGTTTATTATACAGTCTTCCTTAAAATCATGTCACTACATAATGTAATAATAATTAATGGTATGTGTATATACGTGATAAAATGAGAGAGTCCTTTCCTTTTCATATCCAATTATCCCACATGCCTTTGCACTCACCACCGGTCCCACATCCCACACCTTTGTACTCACCACCGGTCTCACATCCCACATCTTTGCACTCATCACGGGTCCCACAGCCCACACCTTTGTACTCACCATGGGTCCCACAGCCCACACCTTTGTACTCACCATGGGTCCCACAGCCCACACCTTTGTACTCACCATGGATCCCACAGCCCACACCTTTGTACTCACCATGGGTCCCACATCCCACACCTTTGTACTCACCATGGGTCCCACAGCCCACACCAGTAAGTATTCTTCTCACATAACACAACCTTTAGCCTTAGACTGACCTATCTAACCCAACATTCACTATCTCCTTAGACAGTGCTCACCTGCATCCTCTCGTAACTTACGTAGCTGCTCTAGTAAAGCTGTATTTTCCCTGAGCTCATGTTTAATGTCTGCCTCAAGCCACGTCAACTTCTCCTCAACTAAGATGGACTGCAACAAAAATTCACCAATTATAATTCTTATAACATCTACATGAACAAAGAGAAACACAGCATGCTTTCACAGAAAATCTGGGGCAGCCAATGACTACTGTGGTTACTATGTTGAAGTTTTGACCAAGCTGTAAAAAAAACAACAACAAATCATTTCTTTCTTTTCCTTAACAAATTAAACTTAAAATATTTTTCCCATTGGTGTGAATGAAACTTGAGTAGTTCAGACTATTTGTTTTTGTTATTTATGTTGGATTTGGGACCAAAGTGAAAACGTGAAATTTGGTCAGGACAATTTCAGGATCACTGCATGCATGTTTGATATCACTGCCACTCCCTGATAATGTTTCAGACCAAATGTGGTTGAAATCTACCCAGGCATTAAGAAAGGATAGTGTTTTGGAGTAAAATATTGTCTAACTTCCCCATTTGGACCCCCAACCCCAAATTACTAGGGGTGGAATCATCTTTATGAATTTAAGAAATGATTCTTCAATCACAATTACTTTTCATACTACATCATGTTAAATCTTCTCAAGTCCTAAGGAAGCATAGCATTTTAAAACAAAATTATTGTCTAATTTTCCTAGGGGTTGAATAAACTTTCTGAATTTAAGAATTATTTGCCAACCCTTACTGATGTTATAGATAAATTTGAATGAATTTCATTCAAGTATTAATGAAGAGTAGCATTTTGAAGAAAATTATTGTCTAACTTCCTTTTAGGGAACCCAAACCCAAGTCCCTAAAGGTTGAATCAACTTTCTAAATTTAAGAAAGGATTCCCCAACCAAGGTTTTAAGCAGCAGTAGTGTTTTAAAGGAAAAGTTTACAGACGGCAGACTGCACATGGCGACAGATGTGAAGACCAAACATGAGGTAACTGTTTTACAACAGTGCCAACTTTTCTTCATTTTCAGTATTGTGAGACAATTATTTTAAAACAGCACCAACCTTTCCTGGGTTTTTAGACACCAGTAGATAATACATCATTATGTTCCAGCACAGGAAGATGGTCACCACAACAACCACAAGATGTTTCCTCCTCATTGTCACAGTAACGTAGACAAAAGTGGGGATGTAGATGAAATGCGGGCTCTCCTAGTAGATTTTTGTCGATACATTCATCCATGCATGACAATTATTAGGATATCACATCAACAGTAACTTTGGTTCAACCATGTAAGATCCAGTTGTCTGTTTTGAACCCATACTTCACATCTTGAGTGATACCATATGTGTCTTTCTGAGGTGTATCTTACAGAAATCTGTTGGATATTTCAAGTATATCCAAACCTGAAAGTGAAAAAAACCCAGATCTTCTGCTTGGTAATGTTTAAGAATAGAAGTTCTGATTAGTTACAGTGTCAAATTTTGTCAACTAATACATTTTTGTATGTTACACTGTCACCTTTATAAATGACCAGTGTGAAGCCTATTTGTACAGAGGTTAAGTGTAGCAGCTGGCAGTAATTTCCACAGAACCTTCCAGCTGTGGTATAATGTTATGTACACTTGGGTAAAAAGCAGTGCAATGAAATGGCAATAAGTTATAGCTTTATAGGCTGAACTGGTAGCCTTCACCTAATGGCAAAAGCCAGCTACAGATATGATGGTATATAGTTAAACACCAAAAATGTAGAACATTTTTCTTGAAAGTGGAATGAATTTACAAATTAAAATGATACATGCTAATTACGGCACACCTCCTGGACGTATATGTCCAATGGCAATGTATATCAGAATTTATCACATATTAAATCTGTAACAGTGATAAACGATTCCAAGTATAGCATCACAGTTGTAACATTACAACTGTTATACATATTAAATTAACTGACAGGTGAAAAGCTTGATACTGTAACTCTTACAACGCAAGTATCAACCACAACAAGCTCAGGATAAGTTGGTAGTACGTTCATTCATCTTTTCGACCGGTTTCACTCGAATTAGGTGGGCTATGTATTCTTACAGTATACAGATTCTGAGAAAAGAATATTGTTTCTGAGAGTTATATATGTAAGCAGTAATATGGGTCAAGCATTTTGTAGGAACTCAATCGCATTTCATCGAAGAATGTTACAATATAATTTAAGTGCACAGTATGCCATTCAATGAGACTCTTGTAATTCTGAATCAATTACATGATTTTCTTACCATGGTTCAAGGTCATTTAATAGCACGAACCTGACAGCCCTTTTCATTGGTGCATTAAAGCTACTGACGAAATAGCGTGGCACAATCATTGGTAGTTCAATTAAGAAAATAACAACCTATTGAAAGGCCCATACATTTTAATTGTCTTCCTTCTAAACACAAGGACATGTCTAGATGACTATGACTGGGGATCAGAATGTTTATATTGACGAGAATTCAGACAAATTATTGTTAATACAGATAATGAACAAATCTTAAAAATTTGCTCCTGAGTATTTTACAAACTTTGTATACGATACTCTATATCTAACATTGATAAATCAATATCTGTTTATGTATCTCAATTAACTCTGGTAGCACATGTAGTTGTACAATTAATTTGCACATACTTTACTTAATAAAAAATGGTGACAGCTCAATTGTGACATTTGAAACATTCAATTAATTGTCAGTTCTTGACTGTATGAATGAAATACAGAACAGAGATTTTGCCATACCATAAATTAGGACATTTCAATATTTTAGGGACGTGATCAGCTGGAAGTGGTTTCATGGAATATCACTCAACTAACTAAGCCAAATGAAGAATCATACTTACGTATGTAACTATGCAACATTGACCAAACAAAATTTTTTTCATTCTTTTTTATTCATTTATTTTTTGTGATGTAAAAGAGAGGAAAGTTAACTATACAAGCACTGCAGCATCAGAATTCTGAACAGCCTTGTATATGATGCTGTAAGGTAATTCTGTGCACCTATGGATTGATTCAATTTCATTTTGCAAAGAACTGCATGAAACTTCAACTTCTTTTTTTTTGTGTTTCAATATTGTACACTTATGAATTAAAAAGTATCAAAATTTTATTGCAAATCATAATGCTGCTTACTGCTCAAATTCCACCCTAAAATTACCTATCCTCGTCTATACATTGCAAAACGTCCGCTAATTCTACATCACAGTTTATAATTTTAATTTCTGAGGTTCTTTGTTTGCTCTTCTTGTGTACTTACATAACCCGATCTGTTACCACCTTTGAGACCATGTAAAATTTCCAGAGTATGCTTTCATACAACAAATGGCCAAAATTGAGAAATTCAGTATGATTAAGGTGGGAATTAGAAATTATCGATATTGTTTTGACACGTAACACTTACAAACTATGTCCAAACTAAGTAAGTTTTCCATTTTACATTCCTGTATATTGAATACCAGTGTATCATTGACTTTACCATAATTTTACATATCATTCATGGCTGAGTGTAGAAAATGTGAGCTTGTGTACAGACATCTTTTTCAATATCTCCTGATCATTCTGGTGTGGGTATGTAGAGGATGTATGGTGGTGCATGCTTGTTAAAAATGTGAATTTAAAATTAAAAGAAAAAATAGTTCTTTCATCAAAAGTGATAAAAATGAAGCTGTGTGTGTAGATGTTTGCAAAGGTATTTTGTGTTATCCTGGATTTAAATTCTGTGAAAGTTGAACATTTGATAATTACGCTGAGGAAGTTCCATCTGGGAATTCTCGCGTATGGTTCTATCGTTATTGGGCAGACTCAGTGATAGAACATGCTCGTTCAATGTATCAGATTTGCGAAGTTTATGATATATGTTAAAGAGCTGCAGCTTATGTCTATATCAAGATTAGATGAAGACCGGCAAAGCACTGGTCAACTACAAGCCGGCGCGTGACGAAACACGATCATGTTGACATGTCTCCAGAGGGGAAATATTATTGTAATCATATATTGCTCCCTTGAAAAAATGAATTGACTGTGGCGCAACAAAGACATTAAGTTCCTTACACAAATATTAAGAAGCAATAACTTACGTCGATGAGTTGTCTGTATTAAGAATATATATCCATGAAATTTGTCTACATCCGTCCCCGGTCTAGACGACGTCCACCATAACTGTGATGCTGGCAAATCTCGTCCATGCAGCGAGATTTAGTACACACAATTGCGACAAGGGCGTTTTTCCACCGACAGACACCGTCAAGACTTGGCACATCACTAAACCAAATCAGTATTTCGAACGACCCTTTTTTGTAATTGTACACTTCAAATTATTCCAATTGTTGTGAATAACTGTCACGTTTTCAAGAAGCTACGTGAATGTTTACTTTCCCTGGAGACTGATTTTTAGGCACCACTAACTTTGTGTCAATACATTATTATGTAATTATTTTAAGGCTGCTTCACCACTCAAAAAAACTAATAACACACGCTAAAATACATCTGTTATGCAATTAGTAAAGTTTAATTGATTTAATAGCTTTTCCTGTTCCTCTGCTAACAAAATGTCCATGCTCATAATTTCATCTTGTGACACTACTTACAAAAATAGCATACATCAATTTATCTTTTATTATCACATTAGGGACAATATCAGACAATTATCAGAAATATAAGTCCATAGCAGTCTCAGACGTGAGGTTATTTTGCAGTGATAAATGTAAGACATGTAGTGATTTTTTTCTCAGAATCAAAGACCTTGGCACTGATAATTGCTGAATTTAATGAAATCTCCCTAGGGAGGTAAAAGCATCCATTTGATATATAATTTACCATGTATTTTATACACCTTTTCCAACAAATTCTGCTATGTTATACAATTACACACCATGTAGAAAATGCCTTTATCCTATATTGCTTATTCACAATTCTTTTTTATTATTTCTTCTAGACTAATTAATAAATATTTCAAACTTGGTGGGATGGAAAAGTCAATCAGCTTGAGCATGAATCAATTGTCATCAAATGTTCCTAAAATATTCACAACCTAATGCCATACCTACACAACGCAGCCTCATTGTTCTACATATTACAGAAGTCATATATCCTATGTGTCATTCTGGAAATGGTCTTTTTAGGTCAACTGGCATTGTTTAATCTAATTAGCCATTGAAACTGAAACTAGGTCACTAAGTTGAACAAACCTCACTGTTCTTCCCCTAAAGTAGCAACAGACCATGACTTTGGAACAGGTTTTGTAATCCATCTAGGTTTCAGACCAAATACAATCAGCATTATGGTACTTAAGTGATGCATTGAACCTGCTGACCTTGAAAATAGGTAAAGTTTAAATGAAAATGATTTATTTTACAACAATTACGAAACAAGCTTTGAACTTATATTAATCACTATTGTTAGCCCAGACAGAAGAGTGTGGGGGTCTAAAGTGGAGTGGAAGGAAACCAGACTACATGGAAGCCCACATTTTTGGCAAGAGACCAAGTACCTTTTTACATCCTTTCTAGGAATTGAATCCCAGATATCTATGTAAAACGCGAGTGCATTATCACTGCACCATCCGTCCACATGTGTTATACTTGGTGTAAAAATAAAAAAAGGGGTGGAGGGGTCCAACGTCCTGTGGGTGGTACTGATCGATAGATATGTCAAAGGAGGAATCCTAGGTGGATACAGGAGTATTCTAGCAGAGCTCCATAGACGATATGTACTAACAACAAGATGAAGGATGGAGCGTCAATATTCTGAAGACGGTTGGCCTAACCAACCGAAACATGTAAGCCAATAAAACCTAAATCCACAGAATCCCAGGCCTTGATGCTCCATCCTTCATCTTGTTGTTATGTGTTATACTTATGTAACAGAGGTCATTATTTATTTCATTGCCTCCGCTAGGAATCGAACCCGGGACCCCTGGCTTAATAGTCTGACGCTCAACCAATCGAGCTAAAGAGAAGTTCTCTCTAGCCAAGTGGTATATTGCAGCTTGTATTTTACCATGTTTACACTTATAAAAAGATAAAACACGGATCAACTTAGGGGAGACCTTTTTATTTAATGATGTCCATGGACTAATAACAGTAACATCCTAATGCCTAAACATATTACATACAATAAGATTATTCAGCAAACAAACAGTACTTCTGTGTGGTGTTGATCACGCGTTTTCCTTTACAGGTAAAGAATGAAAAGATGGACCATGTCATCCACTTATAAGTTGAAATAATTCATCAATGGTTTGCTGAGACAGAGATCTGCAGTAAAAACAACCAAGTTTAATAAGAAATATTCTCTCATTTACTCTCTAATGACATAGTCAATCAGAGCAGTAACAGTTCTATTGCTTTCTTGGATGTTCATTAAAAATGATTTCTAAATCTCTCTTCATGGATTTACTTCCTTCCTATCTATAAAAATCCTGAACATTTCTTTATCTTCTTTTCGGACATTTTTCTGACATGTAATTTGATGTACATGTATGTGTACAACACAAAATTACCACAGTATCAGGCTGCTGTAAATTTACAGTAAATAACCCTGTTTTTGTGATATCATAATTTTTACATTACCATAGATCAGCACAGCCATGTCACTGGGAGCTTAAAAAGAAATGACAACATCTTAGCCAATATTCCTGTAATAAGCCCATCTCATTCATCAGAGATTACATGTTGGTCCCTTGGGTTACTGCAGGATCAATTTAGCACTTCACAAAGAGTCTCAAAATAAACAAATTGTTTTATTAGGTAGTTGGTCTACCCATTTTGGTCCTTAATGTCGGGCTTCATCAGAACAACATTATCGTACAATTTATTCTCACAAGCACACTTAAGGCATGCAGATTTACATTCAGTAAATTCTATCTATTATATGTCAAATCTCAAGAATATGTTTCTCCTAAACAATTTCAAATTTATTTGACAAGGTAGGTTTATTTGATGTTGTTAGTTCAGTTAATATAAGATAACCTTTGAAAACAGATCTGATTAATTTTCCTTTAATCAAAATTTTAAAAATAATTACACAATATCAATATCTGACCTAATTTCTGTATCAGAGAATTTAATATAAAGTTTGAAACATGGAATAGTCAAACAGGCAACATATGCCAGCTGGTTACTACACATTACCCTGTCCATCCTATAACAACTTCAGGGTCAACACATCAATTTTATCTGAAACGTTTAGATGGAGTATAACATAACATCTGCTACCATATACAAAAAAATAGTATTTGTTGCTTTTTTTTTCTCTGAAGGGCGAGTTTATTGTCAGACTTAATGCTGATTTATCAAACTTAACTTATGTATTGAATGTGAAAGACATTTTTTTTTTAGAATTATCATCTCAAAACAAAATATTGATTTTGAAAGCTCAAATAGTGGAATGTACAACAAATGTAGATTTAAATGATGTATAAAAGGCACAGATACATTTGGTTACATTTAAATATTAATTTCCTATGTTACAATCGACCTGGAGTCACTGACTTTGCCTCTACATTAGTGTACAATAATTGTCTCCATATTTTGGAAATGTGATAAGAAACTAGTCCTACTCAGATCTATAATATCTTTGGTACATAAATATATATGTATTTTGGCAGCCATATTGACTCCACCAGTTGCTCCACATTACAGTATATCCAAGATCACGCATCTTTGTTCAAGACTTTTTACATCCAATTTGAATCTTGAGATTGAATCATTTCTGTGTATTTTCTATTGCTCCAATAATTTATGACTGCATTGTGGCAAGTCGACCAATACTACTGCTAATATGTTATACAGCAACAGAGAAAACAAAATTGAACAATACAATGTTTCCAACATTCCAGATGTAAACTGTCATTACACAATCTCAGTTCCTTGTAGATGAATGAGCAAAGGGAGGTAACTTTCACATGTCCTTACACAATCCCCAACACACCTTACATAAAAAGTGTTTCATATATATATATATATATGATTTGTTGATCAGATAATATCTGTACAAAGGGGAGGTAACTCCTCACATCTTCCAAAGAATCTGTTTGTAATGAAGACAGATAATACCTGATCCCTAACATAAATGCCGAAAAAAAGTAGGAATTTGTGGTTGATAAATCTTTACAATTCTTCATTTCAGAAAGAAAACATCTTCAAGAATTTGACTTTCTTCCTCTTCTGCTTCTACAAAGTCATAAAGAGAGTCAGATTTCTGAGGAGTTATATATCCATGCCTTGGACTTTGGACCTGACCACGTGAACCTCCTGACCGACTTGGACCGTCTTTATCTCTGTGTACACCTCCTGACCAGCCTGGGCTGTTCCTGTTACCATGCACACTTCCTGACAAGCCTGGGCTGTTCTTATTACCACGCACACTCCCTGACAAGGATGGGCTCTTCTCCATAGTGTTTAGTATCTCTATCACAGATAGTGTCTTGTCTCTGTAAATCATAATAATAGAGTTTTATCATTCTATCAATCTCACAGGATCACATAAACAGGTGAAACGACTTATTGAATAAGTATGTGTGTTTCAACAATACTTTTTACCAATATATAGTATCCTCCAACTAAACTTGATAAATCGACTGTTAATGTATTTACATCTGTATCCCCTCTCTGTGTAAAAGTTTAGTGTGGTAAAATGGGGAAAGCTTATTTGTGAATAATGTTTAGCTTACTATTTTAAGATTGATGATTCTGAAAAATAATTATAGGGGCTTATTTGTGGGCAGAGACATATCTGCATATCGATACAGTATTTTACGTTTGAAATTTGACACAACCAACAGTTATGGATGGCTGATTATACATAAACATGTTTAATTCAATAATGTTGACGAAGACTGTGGGGTCTGATTATTTTGATTGTGATGTGGTGATCACAAATTCATGGCATCACATGTGGTCTAACGTCACAAAATAAATAGGAGTTAAAACATCTAGGCTTTCATAGAAAAGAATAGAAGTTCTTGTAACACAACCAGTAGAGTGTAATGTTTCAAACATTTTGATGACTAGTCGCCTTCACCAGACAAATGACCAGTGTGGAGTGTACTAGCACTGATGTACATAGTGTACAAGATGGTATGGAATTGACCAACTTGTTTGGCTGCACTGTAATCCTATGAACAACAAGGTCGAAAATAGTGTGACAAGACGGTAAACAGATTATAGACCAAAAAACACACCAGATGGTTACAATATACTGTAGTGAATTCGGCTATGCTTTGTTTAACATTTGGTCAAAGATGTGCAAGAGTCTGTGCCCCCCCCCCCCCCCTCATCCCTATAAAGTACTGGCCTGCTACAGCATATCCAGATGGCTTCCTTAACCAACTGTCTCAAGATGGTGACCATGTAGTCATTGAAACATCACACTCTAATCCCTAAACCTATTGACATTACCAACCTGAAGAAAATGTTCCAAAATATTTTGATTTTTGATTTTGTATAAGTTTGAGAAAATGTTCAAAAAGATATTATCGAGAATGTATATTACGTAACCTACCCTGCTGATGGTTTGCTGACAGGCGACTGATTTGAACGCCCTCTGTTGGACTGTAAAGGGAGGTTATTCTGATATTGACCAGTGCTGCTCCTGATGGTAGGACTGTGAGGTAAGGGGAGGTTAACCTGCTGTCCCAGTAACAAATCCTCCACTGACTCATTGTGTTTCTGGGTCCTGTAGAACAAAAACATCTCTTCATCTAACAAAATTCATTTTTATCTAGTATTGGGAATAATTCTAACCAGCTCAATACATGTGTACTGTATTTGTATGATGTTTTGTTATCTTTCCACATACATACTATATCCTAGTTGCTAGGGCTTAGCTAAACAATAGATAATTTTAGTGTAACAGAGGTCATTATTTATTTCAATGCCTCTGATAGGATTCAAACCCGTCTGACATGCAACCAATTGCACTAAAGAGAAGTTCTCTTTAGCCAAGCAAAATATCGCTGCTAGAACTTCACCTGGATTACATACTCCCCATCAAGAAAAGAACTGGAGTTTCCAGGGGTAACAGCAATGTTACTTAACTTAGTTAAAGTAATACTAAGTATTATACCAGAGTCCCTACATGGGCATCAATGTAACAGAGGTCATTATTTGCTTTAATGCCTTTGCCAGGATTCGAACCCATGACCTCTGACATTTAGTCTGATGCTCAACTGATGGAGCAAAAGAGAAGCTCTCTCTAGATGACCAGTTTGATGCGGCTAGTATTTATCAGGGTCACACTAGTTACAAGTGATCCTAAAAGAATTTTTGTGTCTGCCACATGATAATTTGCAGTTGTATGATAATTTTATCTTTTCTCTAATCATCCATCAGTTATGCACACATCATATGGTAATACTGTGTACAGAGGAATATGGGCTGTCCTTATGAGAAACACTTATAGCTGTGTCTACACCTCAGTATGGACTACTGTTGGCTGTACCTACCTAGGACTTAGATGTACATGAGAAACACTGGTAGTTGTGTCTACACATCCATTTGCACTACTGATGGCTGTACCTAACTAGGACTTAGATGTACATGAGAAACACTTGTAGTTGTGTCTACACCTCAGTATGGACTACTGTTGGCTGTACCTACCTAGGACTTAAGTGTATATGAGAAACACTGGTAGCTGCGTCTACACCTCGGTATGGACTGCTGGTAGCTCTCTCTCTTGGCGACACCATCCTGATTGGAGAGGTGGCCATGGACTGTTGATTGCGTTGTTGAGATTTCGGTGGAGTTTTTGTACACTCCTCACCAACATCTTCTCCCTCAAGGTCAAAGTTCAGCTTTTTCACCCCGTAATTGAACAAACTGCCATCATCATCCCCCTGAGCCTGTCCCTGGGGGAGGGGCAGTGACACAGGAGGTGGGGGAATATTTTCTTTGGAGGAAATGCTTGTGTTTGTTGTGGGGTTTCCACCTTCTGGAACTGCTGTTTCCCTACCAAGAGGAAATTTGCCATTTTTCTCAAAGAATTCCATACGGTCTTGTTGTAGATCTCTTTGTTGCTCAATCAAGTTTTGCCTTGTTTTTATTTGAGCTTCTTGTGACCTCAAAATGTCTTTTAATCGTTGTTGCTCATCAAGTAATTTTTCCCGTTGGCGTAGCAACTCGCGCTTCCTGTCTGTCTGAGACAGTTTCTTGTAATAACTCATATAACTTTTATCACCAAACACACCAGGCGGGTTTACTGTTGGTGAATGTAACTTATCAAAGTCTTCCTCCAGTTTCTCCTTGAACCCTACTTTTGATTTTTGCAACATGTCTTTATTTTCATTTGCTAGTACAAATTCATTAGATATGCGTGATGACCTTGGGCTGGGGTCAGGTTGTAACGAATGGAAACTGCCTTCCTCTGAATTGAACACTTTTATATCGGCACTTTTCTGTGTACTAGACATGACTGGCTCCCTAAGGGCCAGAGGAACCAGGCTGGGGTGATGACCTCTTGGTGGTGTTAAGGCTTTGACAGATCCCTCACCAACTTCAGACTGACCCCCAATAGAGCTGAGGCCGTCTTCACCCATTCCTGACCTCTGGTTAGCAATGGCCTTGTCTATGAGGGACGTGTACAGTTTGTCTTGTGATGAACGCAGATCAGCATGGTTACCATGACAATGTGATGTGTAAGGAATGGAAGATTCCGGAGATCTTGACCTTGACCTAGGTTGTTTTTCTTTCTGGCTCTGAAAATATTGTTATAATGGAATTGAGAGAAAAGTAAACATCATAGCAATCATTGATACCTTGATAAGATATTCATATCAGGAAGACAACACTTACAGGTACAATGAGAGCTATTTCAGAAATTACTGTATAGGGCAAGGAAGATACATTTTAGAGACTAACATCGCCAAAAAATTGTCCTCATCTCTAAAGTTTGCAAAAATCTTCCTGCAGGTACTCTGATACTGCACTCATCTGATTTTTAACAGTTATTTAAAAATATTGACCGACTTTGCCACCTTTGATCCCTAACCTTTATTGGCGTAGTGATTAGGTCAATCACCTCCTGTTGTTTCTGTTCAATCTTGTCTTGGTACCTTGCCAGTAGGTCCTGACATTGGAACAGCTGGTTCTGTATGACTGTAACAGACAGAAATATGTCCCCTGTACAACAACACAACAACAAACTGTCCCTAACAGTATACTGGGACAATTTTCAGACAAATCATTATTTTATATTGAACATTTGAGGCATAAATTTGTACAGACCCGCCTTGAAAGGCTTTATCAAAGTAAGATCTTCTAGGACTATTATCTAGACCATTAGGTAAGGACATGATTAATATCAGTATGTCCATCCTTATTTCATAAATGAATAACTCTGGTCAATTGGTCAAAAGATAAACAAAAACAGCACTGACTTCAATAACTGGAATATTGGAAAAAGTCTATACAGCTACTGTACAGTCCCTAACAGAGGGAGAGAAACATACAGGTATCACTAGTCCAGATATAAAATTATCAGCATCTCCAAGGAGCTAATTGGTTTTCTAACAGAATTTTGATAAAACTGTTTTGGCTTTCACAGTTATCACTGTGATGCTGATAAATAGTTAGAGAAGCCACATGAAATATTACAATACCAGCATTCTCACTCAAATCTGATTGTCAACAATCTTGTCATTCATTCTCCTTAAACAGCTATTGTTCAGCATATATAAAGATTCTTATTTCAACAAATCATGAACAAAACAACTGTTTTAAAATGAGGAAAGAATGGCAACATTCTGATAAAATAAAACATGTACATTTGAATTACTTTATTTTCAAATCAATACCTTCTCTTTCATTGAGAATTCTTTCTTGTTGATCCACAAGTTGAAGAACCTGTTTCTCAAACTGATTTCTTTCTGTATGAAGTTGGTCAATCGCTTTTTCCTTCTCATCACCGACCCTGAAATATTAAATTATTTGTTTTGTACTGGAGTGGAATTAGCGCAAACACTTACTTAACCCATTGATACTGTAAAAGTTCAACCTTCACACATATTTCTTTTTCTAAACTCACTTTCTATATATTGCTTGTACATGTATACAACCTACATTTAGACTTATAGAGCTCATTATATAGCCACTCATTACATATCCCTAAGATTATTACATATTTATATGTAATGTTAACTACATTACTCGACTCACACAAACATTTACTGATTAGAAGGTATTTACGTGGATGATAACAAACTTTATTACTGTTCTACATATATTACAAATTATAGTTACTAATACCTGACACTCATTTCGCACCTGGCTGTATTGATCCTGCTATAAGCCTAGGGAGCCAACATACATTTGAGTAAGTCCAGGGAGCTAAAATACATTTGATAAGTCCAGGGAGACAACATACATTTGAATAAGTCCAGGGAGCCAACATACATTTGAGTAAATCCAGGGAGCCAACATACATTTGAGTAAATCCAGGGAGCCAACATACATTTGAGTAAATCCAGGGAGCCAACATACATTTGAGTAAATCCAGGGAGCCAACATACATTTGAGTAAATCCAGGGAGGTAACATACATTTGAGTAAATCCAGGGAGCCAACATACATTTGAGTAAATCCAGGGAGACAACATACATTTGCGTAAATCCAGGGAGGTAACATACATTTGAGTAAATCCAGTTAGCCAACATACATTTGAGTAAATCCAGGGAGGTAACATACATTTGAGTAAATCCAGGGAGGTAACATACATTTGAGTAAATCCAGTTAGCCAACATACATTTGAGTAAATCCAGGGAGGTAACATACATTTGAGTAAATCCAGGGAGCCAACATACATTTGAGTAAATCCAGGGAGCCAACATACATTTGATTAAGTCCAGGGAGGTAACATACATTTGAGTAAATCCAGGGAGCCAACATACATTTGAGTAAATCCAGGGAGCCAACATACATTTGAGTAAATCCAGGGAGCCAACATACATTTGAGTAAGTCCAGGGAGACAACATACATTTGAGTAAGTCCAGGGAGCCAACATACATTTGAGTAAGTCCAGGGAGACAACATACATTTGAGTAAGTCAAGGGAGCCAACATACATCTTATTCAAAGACTTATTACTGGACTGTAAAAAAGTATTTGTTGATTACTCTAGCCTGCAGTAGAAGATATTGGTAGACTAGTTAGCAAGACTTATCTACAGATAGATAGGACACTTAGCTATGCCTAGGCTATACTTGACACAGGGTTGACCTTATTGCGTGAAGTCCTTTCAAACAAGTCATCACAAGTACATGAGTCATGACTAGTGCAATATCAATATCACACCTCGCTAATTCTTTGATGAGGTTGGCAATCCTCTTTTTTTCCTCCAGTGGTAAGTCTTTTAGTGATACAGATTTCTGTTTGTTGTCATGGATGCCTGGCTTGATTCGTTGTGTGTCCTTGACATTCACTCCTGTCATGACCTTGACCCCAGATGTAGATCTGATCTGAGGAGGCCTTTGCTTCTTGTTTATAGCATCATCACAGCTGATGTCCTGAAATATAGAAAAGACTTATTTTTGGATAAATAAGATACTGAAACAGAGCAGTGATGAAATTCTAGGAATATAAGGGTTTAAGACATAATTTGAAAGAAAGACCGAAATTTGTTTTGTGTTTCAGATAGTGTTGATAGCAGGAGAATCTACTTGTTATTGTAAAAAAGGTCTTGATAGTATAGACTCTTAGGTCTCGGTTTCTTTTCTGTGAAAATAAGACAGTTGGGAAATAGATAAAAGATGTTTGCCTCTTTGGCTGAAATATATGTGAATGCTGATATACTTGTTGCAGGCATCAATAACATGTTACAGATACTGTCAGAGACAGAAAGACTTTACTTACGGTGACGGTATCCATAGATACAGCAAGTTGTTCTACAAGTGGCTGAGCAACTGGAATCCGTACTTTTATCTCCGGAGTTTTCCTAGCCAGCATTTTCATTGGACGTCTGTTTCCTGGTGCTGACACTCCTACAGATAAATACAGTATATATATATAATACTGTAAAATGCCTGAAGATTTGATATGAAAGCCATGTCACTTTACTAATCAGATTGTTTCTAATTATATATTTTTTTGATAAATTTATATTTAAATGTGTGCATCTGGTATTACTTCACCCAATTACTGACCTGGAACAAATGCTGACTCGGATTCTTCACTAGAATCTAAGGCTGAAACAGAAATAAATCAGTGTTATCTTGTTGTGAGTCATATATATATATATATCTATATATTACCTTTATATATATATCTATCTATGTATTACCTTTATATATATATATATATCTATGTATTACCTTTATTTTTCAATCAATCAATAATTGCTTTTCAAGTTAGTTTAACCAGTATCATGTTCATTATTAGTTTCTACATCGCAAATATTTTTAACCCTCGCTACTTACAGCCCTAAGTAAAAGTATGAATTCCTTACACAATGGTAATGTTACATCTCAAACATATTTCAATTATATTCTCTATAGCTATCTAATTTGTGTTGAAAGCCTATCACAAAGTTTTTAATGGAACCTTGACTGAATAACTTTGCAAGGTGATGAACTGTGATGTAACACAACTAAAAGATCCGAGTATTTTTTAAGACCTTGGATTATTTGTAGACATTCTGATATGAAAGAAACTTATCAGGTTTGATGTAATTCATGTGATGAATTATTTCTTTTCATTTCCACCATCAAAAGCATCTTTTCATAGTAGATGCAACTGTTGAAAATTTTTACACTTCAAAGTATTAGTTCCACAGACAAAAAATGCCTAGGATTAAAAAGACAATTACAAAAAAAATTGTGACTAATGAAAATAAAATTTAAACAGCTTTGGTTTCAGATCTAAATTGAACACTTATTAAAACATTACAATGATACCTGTAGAGATTTTTCTTGTTTCTTAACTACTGATTACTTCATCTACAGATGAAATATGTAGACAACAAGCTGTAGAAGAAATTTAGAAAATACTTTCTGTGAGCATCATGCCAACACAGGACATCTCTCTTCAATAAGAAATATAATCAAAACTATAAATTTTTATGTTAAATTGTTACGGAAGTTACTGTTAGTATGAATAATTATTCCATTTCCTTCAGAGTTTGCACTGAAGCTAAGACTGAAAATAAGGAGGGAGGAATGTAGTGGAACTGGACAGGGTCGTTGAACAGTTAGTTCAGTAGGCAGAACATCTGTCTAGAGTTCGGAAACTCCTGGGTTCAAAATCCTGGTCAGGCTGGGCATTTTAATCTAGATGTATTGATTAAATATAAATTAATTAATTTTTCCTTTGTGACAAATGTCATGATGTGCAAGGTATTGTGGTGAGTCATAACATTATTGTCCATGCACTTTTCTCCCCAGT
The DNA here is from genome assembly GCF_031769215.1 of Ylistrum balloti. Lineage (NCBI taxonomy): Eukaryota > Metazoa > Mollusca > Bivalvia > Pectinida > Pectinidae > Ylistrum > Ylistrum balloti. The sequence goes on along the minus strand of NW_026782020.1, from coordinate 476,172 downwards.
GAGAATTTGGAATGTTGGCTGGTATGATATTAGGTGGGTTTTTCCAGTGAATTTCATTGTTACATATTTTCAGAATCTATATACACTCACTATTTAGTAACAAACTCTAGCATCATTCATTGTGTCATCTGCAGATAAGCATCCCTTTGATGCAGAATCCAGCAACAGGTACATTTTCAGCATGATGTTTCAATGCAAAAAAAAATATAACTTGCAATGGATGTGAATTATTGTGGTGTTTTAATAAAGAATTAAGGAAATTTCGTGTCTCATCATCCGAATATGTGGTGAGAGGGATACAAGTACCAAAATGACAAAAATTAAACACACTCACCAGAAATGGTGCCCGGTGACAAAAATCATGTTTTACCAAATCTCTAAATCTATCCTCCATTTTTTTCAATGTGCATACAATGATCACCTAGTTGTTTACATTCCCTACATACATATAGTTAGATTTGTCCATATTGTCTAAACTACCTTTATAACCAGATTTGCCGGTAGCTGCCCATGCCAGACCAGAGTTCCTTACAATCTACTAGAAATGTGGGTTTTTCTTTCGGTAAACGGTACTAATCATTAAACTTTACTTCATTCTCAGTTTGCCAAATTTGGCTTACCACTGACTAACATGTTTTTACTTTTTAATTTTATTTGATGCGATTGTTGTGTTCACTCAACACTCACCACAGGATTAGGTCTGTCTGCATCATATGCAACAAAAAACTCAATGTAACGATATGTGTGCACCACCTGACTGTTTTACTCTACTTTACCCAGGTTTTCGACATTGGAATTATTTTCATTGACTTTTTGCAAAAATTGTTATGTAGGAAATTATTCTAAACAAGTCCAAACAGAACAGACAAACAATATTACGGAGAATACCTGCATAACAATTCTAATACTGTGAATTTCATTCACCATTAAGAATATAACTGTCCCTTTAGGATTGTTGCAGATACATTTCTTCTATCAACTCACCGTATTTAGACCAGTATGCCCGTCTACCAGGCATAACGACTTCAGCCATTTATTTTTACGTTACCACACGAAAACATTACCGCCTTAACCTGCTGAACTCATACGATATTAAAGGGAAATTCAATTTGAAGCAACTGAACTAGGTGCGAGAATTATTTAACGTTTTTGGATCTAGATCAGTAGAAAGCTTGAGGACAAAGACATTTTTGCACGTTGAGCGTAGTGATCGAGATTACGAAGAACTACCGAAGGATTTCGACGCTCAGCAAGAACGGAAACATATTTTTCTGTTGAACAATATTTTATATAAAAATGATTTCCCATTGACTTTTGATTTACAGTTCAATATCTGTTTCTGAAAACTGGGATTTTCTTATCTGCATTATAATATGAAATAGTCCCTGCTAAAAGCGACCATAAGTCGGTCAACAAGATGCACATTTGGACAGCCTGATCCATGTCTGCACTGAAGCGTGTTTTTTTTTAAATTTGTTGTATATTTCGCAATATTTTGAACAAAACATCGGCACATACAAATGTACCAATATATCATCACCAGCAACAGCAGCAGCACTTCTTCTTCTAGAAAACAATGCATCATCATGATCAGGCGAAGGTTTGGTGGCACGGTTGTAACACACTTGTCTTTCACCTAGCCGTTTGGGGTTCGATTCCCCGAGGGAGACAGGTTTCCTCCCGAAGTTAGACCCCACTAATGCTTACAACAAGTGTGATTTTATAAGTTGAAATAATAAAGTTTCCATATGTAAGTAAATCGTGCACATACAATCATACACCATGAAGGCAGACAAAAAAAGAACAAAACAAAAGACGACAAGATACGTGGCATTTTCCCTCCGCCCAAGAAAGACACACAATCATTTATATATATGTTAATATCAAAACAAGTTAATTTCTATTTGTTATTTCTAATTGTTCCATACAAAGTATTGAAATTGAGAACTTCTGCTATAATACTAGCTTGATGCTTGTACAAAGTTTTTGAGTAACAGGTATTTACCTTGAATGGTCTGAAAAAAAAACTTTGTGATTTGACCTATCTGTTTCCATGGTAACAGAAAAAGTATTTCAATGGTGAAATGTCCCATAGCAAAAGAGCTTTAATAAGTTTTCAAGTTCAAGTTTATTGGATCCTCAGATACATGAAAATGTATAACATGAGGTAAAACAATACTATATCAATAGATACGTGACAAAATGGATGCTAACTGAAAGTCGTAATGCTTCACTGTATTTTGTTAGGACTATTCAAAGTACACAGTTCTTTCATAGATCAGACTGATAACAACTAGCACAACACAATTTACTTATATAAATCAAGATGGCAGCATAACATCACGCTATATAAGGATATCATAGTGTAACTTCAAAATATTTTGTTAAGACTTTAAAATAAACAGGATGCATTTAGTACTTTCAATTTTCATATTGATCGCAATTAGAACATTCAAATACACTTTAATATAACACCACATTATATAATGATAACACAGCATTGCTTCACAATATTTTGTTACGGCTGTTCAAGATAACCAAAGGGTATTATGTACTTATGTATATCAAATTGGTTTCATTAAACCACATTATTTAAGGATAACATAATATTTTGTTTAGACGTTGAAATAAACTGGGGTATTAAGTATTTATGTCAAACTGATAGCAATTTGCACATTATATACACTGTGCTATTATAACACTACGCTGTTTAAAATAAACAGAGGGTATCAGGTGTATATGTAAAAGACTGATATCAATTAGTACATCTAAATACCCTTCGATATTATATAATGATAACGTAGTGTTTCTTCACAATATTTGCTTCAGATTGTTTTCAAGTAAATACATGGCATCTGGTAGTTTTTTTTATAAAGCTGATATATAATGAAAACATTATCTTTCTTACAATATTTTGTCAAGACTGTTTAAAAATAAACAAAAGGCATTTAGAACTTTTTTATAACAAACTGAGAGCAATCGGTACATTTTGAAGACGTTCGGATTTCTCCGTTAATATGAAGGTAAGAATATGTATCAAATCTCCAAATGCATGCCTCTGACTATCGAGTATATTTAAACAACTTGATGTGACTTTGACAAGCTTTAAATAGACATTTCAGTTCACGGATATTTTCAAAATCCTATCGTTGTACAGGTAAACACAGCATCAATGTATGTGTATCGATGAACCATTAACACGGACTACTGTTTATATATATTGTTTTCTGCTCAAAGTATCATTTGATATCATCGAAATAAAGGATTTTTATATGTAACTGACGAGATGAATAATAAAATATAAACGACATTTCCACACAGTGGTAATGCTATAACCAAAACATAGCTCACAGTATGTGAATATGAAAAATCACTGGAGTTTACTATAATGTCTCGTTTGTTTTTGTTTCCTTCATTTAGTTATCTTATGGTAGGCTTATCACTCTATACATTCCGTTCGTTCATATACAATGCAATTTCAAAGGCCATATGACTGACATTTGTAACCATTGGTGTGAATATAAACTGACCGATTCACTCACAGTAGATAGAACAATAATGACGAATCATGCAAGCATTATTGAAGAAGTATACCATGTATATACTATGTTGACGTTGATACTTACATGTACAATCATTTTTAACATAAAGTGTAGGATGCAGACATAATTATAAGAAAGACGATCATTCTTGATTTCGTTTTAGCTGAATGCTTTCAGATACTTTCGGGAATTTAAAAGAGGTTGGACGAGACGTCCATATAATACAAAAATAGAGCTATTCGATTAGATTTTCAGAAAAAAGAAGTGTACAGAAGTGATTACATACAAGTACAATGATATGTTGTTTGTTTGCTGCGTTTTTTTCTATTGCTTCTCAGTCAATATCCCTATTTTTATAACTAATCTGTAGAACCAGTCCCGTGGCAATAACTATCGGACGAAGTGATCCTTAGGTAATGGCGGTAATGACAATTGTTGTACTGTGCAAACGGTTCTACAGAACGTCTCAGTCGAAGTTTATTCCATATCCCACTAAAATGAATATACAGTAAACACACATTTGTACTATATAGATATGTAAGGAGATCCTCCAGTAAAATCTTCTAATCTGACAGTTGTGCATATACTTATATGAATAAACAGGGATGTATTGAGCACTGCAGTAAAATCTTCAAATCTGACAGTTGTACATATACCTATATGAATAAACAGGGAGAAATTGAGCACTCCTGTTAAATCTTCTAATCTGACAATACATTATATATCATGGCTATTTATATTCCCTCCCATGAACGCATAGTAATTAATTTCCCACAATATTGCCATCATCAATGCACAGCTCATATTTCAGACGTTTGTCTATGTCACCCTAAACTGGCCAGTGTGCCCCTTGGCCAGTCATCATTAAGTTTATCAGTATACTACGCCGCAGGGCAGGTAAATTTCACACCTTTTTCATTCCCCGCTCCCCATCCGTTCCACCAGAAATGACCTGATAATGAACAGCCAATTATAGATCTAATATTAAAGGGTGTTACATGTTGTTATTTCCAAATTTCATTACTGCTATATTGTTTCAATTATTTCAGTAAACCACGAATTATCAAGCGGTACCTTGTACCTCGTCCCAATCCATCATCCAATCAAACAGAGACATTTAGGTCTCAGATTCAAAATTATCAGCAGTCTTTGCACATATTACAGTGGACAGTGGTTTATTTTCCAGGAATTTCTCTTTAAATAGAGAACATGCAGGAGGAAAAGCCCTGTGTTTTCCAGAAAAATGTTTTCAAAACAAATGTTGGCTTGAAACTTCAAATCTGATCGCTGTAGATCTTTCTCAACCTAAAGAGTTCAAATGTCGTCGTCAATGTGACGATTATCTTCGTAATCCTGATTTCATTTTAATATCATATTTTTGTCCGATATGAAGTTAGATATGGTTCAATGCCCATCAGTAAGCCTTTATCAACTCCGTTTTCTTTTGCAGAACTTGACATATCGTTATATCTAATAACATGGCAGGTGGAGGCGATGAGGCAAATTCTTCAGGAACACACGATTTTATCTTTCTTCAAGCTTTTAATCACCTTTATTTAAATATTACTTTCTTCTTATTTTGTTCTGATTTGTTTTCGATTTTTGGTTTGAATTACGATTTTGTTGACATAATGAAAACAGCATAAATGTGAATAACACGAGTATTCAATAAAAACCATTTTGTCGATGAACTGGTCGACGCTACAAATTTTCTTATCAGGTCTATCCATTTGTTCGGTTTTTAGTATGTCATGGTCTTTGTTTGTCAAAATATTGCAGGAATGAAAATGTTTTTAAGCTTTTTCTCCCCATTAAAGATAAATTATCCATCTGATTCAATTCAATCCATCAACAAAAGACAATTCATAAGTAAAAATCATTGCTTTATTAATCATAATAAAATAAATAACGATTTATAACAATCATCAACACAAAATATATTACATGAGCTATCGGCAGAGGTAATATGGCACAGGGTCACAGTGAGGGTGTCAAAGGTCAGCACTAACACAGATCAACACAACAACAAAAGTTTAACAATCATGATTCCTTACATCAGCAGGAGTTATTTTGCAGCAGTATTGATATAACTGGAGTTGTCGTTCTTGTTTTAATGTAACGAACGACAACTCCGGTTAGAGGTCTATAGAGAGGGCGAGGTGTTTATTGCAAAACATAACAAACTACTGACCACGTCGAAAGGTAAAGTTACAAATATCGTTTATAAAACTAAACAATACAAGTAGTATCTTATACTTTCCTAGAAGATTCCACGGGAAACAGATTTACGTCACACCCTGTAATTAAGAAGTATCGCGGTGGATTTTGGCGGGAAAGAATTGAAAACAGAGATATGAGTACCATTAATAACAGTTTGTACTAAGATCACTAAGATAAAATACCAAGTGTTAACAGGTTCGTAAATCAAATACAAGATCTGAAATTGTAGTGAAAACACTTACGTGGAGACTCGTGGAAAAGTACAGGAAACACGGAAGACAATACAAATATGTTAACAGGTAAAGTACAGGGAGAATATGTGGAAACGTCTTATGCTTCTGTTAATGCAACGTTCCCAAATGAGAACAAGGTAAACAACAACAGAGCCACATAAATGGAATGGTAGCAGAACAGTTAAAAATGAATCTTGTAATTATAGGTGTAAATATGTTAACAAAAGATAACACCTATCTACAAAATAGGTTTTAACGTGCAAGGCGCAACACACAATATCGTGCTCACATTGAATAAATAACATATATCTGTCTAATTAAAATGGTGGTATGGGTCATTCATAATACATAAATCACAGTGTATACAGAATTTACATGTGAAGATCCCTTTTAACTGCAATAATAGAACAGCATTCATGGATATCTATTGCTTTGTAATATATTTTAAATTCGTGTTAACTTGGGAAAGGGATATACGATAGCTTAAATAAATATAAATATTCAGACGACAAGTAGACAAGAATAGGCATTAACATGGTTATAGATTGACAAACATTTATTTTGTATCCGGAAATTCATCAGAAATATTTTCACCCTATCTACCAAAGAAATTTAATCAAACAAAATTGCATTTGCCATGGAATTAAGTTTAAGTTACGATTTATACTTTGTTGCCACTGTATACAGGCATAAGTCATTGTTTACAGGTATTAACCACTGTTTACAGACATAAGTAACTATTTACAGGTATTGACCACTGTTTACAGGTATTAGCCACTGTTTACAGGTATTAACCACTGTTTACAGGTATTAACCACTGTATACAGGCATAAGTCACTGTTTACAGGTATTGACCACTGTATACAGGCATCAGCCACTGTTTACAGGTATTAACCACTGTATACAAATATATTTTGACCACGGTATTTTTCTCCTTTTGAGATTAGATAAAAAGGCAGATTATAAAAACTGATACACACAATTAAATGTATTTCAGAGCGAGCTTAATACTATGCGAAAATCAGACCCGTAATATCAAAGTGTTATTAAGATATGCAATCTTAGTATAATATTAGTGTTATGGGAGACGATACCATTATAAAAACGAAACCTGGGCAGATAATGGCGTAAAAAATATATAACAATCAAGAAGAAAATAACGTTAACATAATTATCTCCCTTGGCTTTATGATTTTATTATCTCCCCTTGTGTTTATATTATAATGTTTTTATCTTCCCTGGTGTTATATATTATATGTAACGTCATAATGTTGTAAACAAGATGTTAAATAAATTAATTACATGAAGAGAGATGGCCGTTAAGCCTGAACAACTTTATCGAAGTACATCAACATTTGTCTTGTTGAAATTATTATTCTGTTTAATGTATATGATTGTTGTTGTACATCTCTTTATTTGTTTTTGTATCTCAGTTTGTTTAAGGTAATAGACATCTGTACAGTTTCACCCTTTTCTGTAGAAGTGTGCAAAGTGAAATGGTGTAAATTTTGTCATTGTGATGTCTAAAGAAGATGTGGTATATTTTGTCTGGCGTGTACTTTTTTTATGTCATGACAATGAGTTATGATGCGTTTTTGCCGATTTCTTGGTATTTCTTATCATTGGTATTGAACGTGGTGTGTGACAATGTGGTATTATGTGGTATATAATATCGTATCACGACATTGTTGTGTAACACATATTTGTCTATTTACAACTTTTGTTCGTTGATAATGAGGTACTTTGTTGGTGATTGTTTGTAATTGTTTGTAGACGCCTACATATGATGGTTTTATTTTTAGTAACAATGCTAAAAATGTTCCATTTGCATAACTTCCATAATTGTTGATTAAATATATCTCTATATATAGTTGGAAATAATAAAATCAACACGATAAATGTAATACGCTTACGTTTTCAGACCTTATTATTATAATTTATTATAATTTCGTTACCAAGACTTTATAATAAATGTATCGCCTGAAGATGGCCGTTAGGCCTGAAAACGTTAGCGGAACACATTTGTTGTGCTGATTTTAATCTATTCAAATATTTCATCGATACACAAAACATCTTTAAGCTACATTAACACACATAGATTTTGATAAAAATGTTAAAGTGATACATAAAAATTTTTTCTAAACATTAATTTTCACTTTTTTTCTAATTTGAAACTATAAGTCTGATTTTAACTTTGTTTATATTAAATTATTAAGGATCTTAAATACAGACAATGGAGAAGTAATCGTCCTGTACAAACCTCCCACATTAACGGTTAACACATCAAGTAACGAATAACATATCATACTTATAAATATACAATAAAAACACATAGAAAATTGGCACATTGGTCAGAAATTACATCTGAATAATACGATAACATTTCCTGTTTCCAGTATTTTCTATATCCATGGTAACATAAACTATAAACGTGTAATCAACAGGAAACCTGCTATTAGAATAAAAAATGTTTGATTGGTCATCACTAATCACGTGATATGTCAATAATTGCTTTAGAAATTCTTGGTTAAATGATATTTATTCTGGCAATACTGGTAAGACATCAAGGTCCCGGATGTAGCAGTAGAATTTGTCTATGGTCATTTGATTGCCGTGCTACGAACGAGATGAATCAGTACACCGGATGTAGCGTCACATTTCACATGTGATGATCCAGGTCAAATGGCTTTTACACCGCTCCTGTGTAGTCGACATAGTTATCAAGTGCTCCCGAGGCCTGCATGGCGAACCCTGTAGATATTCCACCGGCAAACATAGCAGGAACGCCAATCAAAGACAGCCAGGCGAGAAGTGCCATTCCAGAGAGACCATGCCCACTGTAAAACCATTCAGTAATTTATCAGCAATTGTTATTTTACTAACAACTGAGAAGAATGATAAAAATTGTACAGGAAGAAACATAGAAGATTATTAATAAGTTATCTGTTATTTATCTTATTTATTTATCTATTTATGTAATTATCTAGGTTTGTTTAGTGTCTAATAGTATTTTTTATTTATCTATTTCTGTGGTTTATTTTATTATTATCCATTTTGATCTTTATCAGCACCAAATATTTTTAAAAAAGGATAGGTGGATAAACGTGAATCCTACCTCGTACATCCTGCACCCAGACGAGCCCCAAATAGAAGAAGGAATCCCCCAAATAACGCAACTGGGAGTTGTGGCCCCTTGCTCGTCGTCAGCGTGTTTGAGGCTACGCCGGACAGACATGCTCCTACTACCACAAACGACACGAAGAAAACCTGCAACAGAATGAGTTTTAATATAATTAATTGACAGACATATGTTTCGGCCCCTTGCTGGATTTCATCAAGCCTAAACTGGGAATTTTCCAAAGACAAAACTGTCGGATATATCTTACTACATACCACATCGGTATTAAACACATTCGTATATACTTGATAAAGTATTTAGATAATCTATCAATCTAAATGGAAGTTCATTCCATTGAATAAAAAATGGATAAAAATCATCGTGACACAAATAAACAAATGTCTTGGAGGAAAATGTAATACCGGTTAAGTATATTACAAAATTACCCATAATAGTTGACACAATCACTTATCGAAAGTGTTGTAAAAAGACAAAAACAAAACTCAAATTCAATCAACTAGGATATGAAACACGTGTTGAAAGTAATCGTCTTTAAGAGAAAGAGAAGAATGAAAATCCAATTAATGCGATAAAGCGCAAATAAAAGAAAAAGCTTCACGGAATGGAACTCGTTGAAATAAGCATCAGTGAATACCAGGGACTAATGAAAGGAAAATTGCAGTTACAAGGATATCTTTTCCTAGAAGAGAATTGAAAAATATTATCAGAGAGGGAGCGCTGAGAATGACAATAACGTAAAAATGTCAGTTTCGTCGATAAAAATGTGTTATGTATTATTTTGTTAAGGACCTTTGTATATTACAATTATATACAATTATTATCATATTGTTAGAGACTGCGATGGCATATTCATTAAGTAAAACTTCATGGGAGGGTATCATTATAAAGAAAAGCATCATTAACAATTGTTATTTCCTGTATTAGAATATTTACATTGGATAATTTATATTTGTGATAAGGTTAGTAAATGTTTCTTATTCAAGACATGGATTCATAAAAAGTCATACAAATCGGACATACGCCAAATTTGATTGTCAAATTATAAATTCGCGTGAGAAACGAGGGATGAATGTTACACATCTCAGAAGAACTTTAAGGAAAACCTTTTACAGGGTAGCTTTGTTAACTAGCTCCCTGCATGAACGGAAAACCTTTAACAGGGTAGCTTTGTTAACTAGCTCCCTGCATGAACGGAAAACCTTTAACAGGGTAGCTTTGTTAACTAGCTCCCTGTATGAACGGAAAACCTTTTACAGGACAGCTTTGTTAACTAGCTCCCTGCATGAACGGAAATCCTTTTACAGGGTAGCTTTGTTAACTAGCTCCCTGCATGAACGGAAAACCTTTAACAGGGTAGCTTTCTTAACTAGCTCCCTGCATGAACGGAAAACCTTTAACAGGGTAGCTTTGTTAACTAGCTCCCTGCATGAACGGAAATCCTTTTACAGGGTAGCTTTGTTAACTAGCTCCCTACATGAACGGAAAATCTTTAACAGGGTAGCTTTGTTAACTAGCTCCCTGCATGAACGGAAAACCTTTAACAGGGTAGCTTTGTTAACTAGCTCCCTACATGAACGGAAAATCTTTTACAGGACAGCTTTGTTAACTAGCTCCCAGTATGAACGGAAAACCTTTAACAGGGTAGCTTTGTTAACTAGCTCCCAGTATGAACGGAAATCCTTTTACAGGGTAGCTTTGTTAACTAGCTCCCTGCATGAACGGAAAATCTTTAACAGGGTAGCTTTGTTAACTAGCTCCCTGTATAGCTTTTACAGGGTAGCTTTGTTAACTAGCTTCCTGTATGAACGGAAAACTTTTTACAGGACAACTAGCTCCCTGCATGAACGGAAAACCTTTTACAGGGTAGCTTTGTTAACTAGCTCCCTACATGAACGGAAAATCTTTTACAGGGTAGCTTTGTTAACTAGCTCCCTGCATGAACGGAAATCCTTTTACAGGGTAGCTTTGTTAACTAGCTCCCTGTATGAACGGAAAACTTTTTACAGGACAGCTTTGTTAACTAGCTCCCTACATGAACGGAAAATCTTTAACAGGGTAGCTTTGTTAACTAGCTCCCTGTATGAACGGAAAACCTTTAACAGGGTAGCTTTGTTAACTAGCTCCCTGTATGAACGGAAAACCTTTTACAGGACAGCTTTGTTAACTAGCTCCCTGTATGAACGGAAAACTTTTTACAGGACAGCTTTGTTAACTAGCTCCCTGTATGAACGGAAAACCTTTTACAGGACAGCTTTGTTAACTAGCTCCCTGTATGAACGGAAAACCTTTTACAGGGTAGCTTTGTTAACTAGCTCCCTACATGAACGGAAAATCTTTAACAGGGTAGCTTTGTTAACTAGCTCCCTGCATGAACGGAAAACCTTTAACAGGGTAGCTTTGTTAGCTTTGTTGAACTTTTTACAGCTCTTTGTTAACTGTATGAACGGAAAACCTTTAACAGGGTAGCTTTGTTAACTAGCTCCCTACATGAACGGAAAATCTTTAACAGGGTAGCTTTGTTAACTAGCTCCCTGCATGAACGGAAAACCTTTAACAGGGTAGCTTTGTTAACTAGCTCCCTGTATGAACGGAAAACCTTTTACAGGGTAGCTTTGTTAACTAGCTCCCTGTATGAACGGAAAACCTTACTAATTGACTACATCGGTAAACAATGTAAATCGTTCTAAAATCATGCAAAGCGATCAATAGTTTAATTATAGTATTTCCGAACCAATCCTTTATAATGTAAAAGTTCGTTTGATATAATGAATGATTGATTGATTTTATTGGAATGCTCCTTGCTGGAAAATATCGTAAAAAAGGAACAAAATCTTAACACATGCAAACTAGACTCACCTGCCACCAGTTTGAAACACCGGTTCTCCTCTTCGCCAAGTAAGGAAATGTTTGCGCCAGTTTGTCAGTGATGACCCACTGTGACACTATGGTGACGTAACTACTGCTTCCGCCTATTGTATCCTTTATCACTAACACTAGAGGGAGCTGCAGAAGGCCTATGATGGTACCTTTGTAAAGATAGAACATAGCAGTTGATTGTTAAAATCTGAATACGTATGGGTTCACGCCAAGACAACGCAGAGAGTTAAGACGAGTCGAGGAGACAGAAAGCCTGTAACCAACCAACCAACTTGCATATATGTTGTTTTTTTTTTTGCGACGATCAACTTAAGAGTGTGACTGTGGTATTATTCAGTGAGAGTTACTTCCCCTCGCGTAATGATCGTAAATGTCAAAGGTTCGCATTCGATAACAATTGTGTCTGAAGACAGTTGCTTATGACATTGTTGATAAGTCGCAGATGAGTTACAAGCTTCACGGCTGAGTGATCTTTGCACCTATTACAGGTGAATACTATTGTATTAGGTATCAGTGCTTAAGCTAATTAGGCAGTGTCCCCCCTACCTGTGGGACTGATTACTTGTTGCCGGTCTTTTAAGGGGCAACTTAGTTTGGACATATGTTACCGATCTATTTATTCCTACTGTCATTATGTACCTGACACATAAGGGGGCCATGAAACAGCTGTGGCAATATTTGCTCCGTCAGGATTTTCTCTCTGGAAAGAAAACGAATATTGCGGTTAATTGTCAAATGTCTTTGTCATCCATATATGAAATAAAGTCAATGTTTCATGGAGCTCATATTGTTTAGATTACATACAGAATCCTCACAAAACCGAGGTTCTTCAGCTCTACGGTGTGACCATCACTTGCATTCCAAATTCACAGAATATGTCAAAAATTGTATTGTAGGAGTCGTTATCATTGGGTATCATTGTAGTGCATAAATATGTTAAAAACTGAATAAAATGAGAACAAAATCACGATAAGAATTAATACTGTTACATGTATACGAGTCATACTAGTCTTACAAAATAGTGATCTCATCGAGAATTAATATATTCCTTTCTGCGATATGAAGTTGGACGTGTTTGATATTTCTGTTGTTGTATACCTTGTTATCACTTGCGAGCGTGTCATTATTAACTTATCGACCTTGATGTCGTCGATGAAGCTAAACTCTTCAGGAACAACTGATCTTATTCACCTTTAACAATTAATTTTTTTTCTTTTGTTCATATTTGGCGCTTGTTTTCTTGAATTTGAGTATGGATTATAATTGTGATTGTGTTGACATGTTTGTATTTTCAATTTTTATGAGAGAACATATTTGTGATACTATTTACGGATATAAATTAGGAGATGAATGAAAGACAATGATAATACAAACCCCCATAGAGGCAAGATCCTTAGTCCACGGCCAGAAATGTTCTGCCAGAGCCACGCCCACAACAATCATTAAGGCCATGGGAAGAGCTATGAGCAGGTATGGTTTGTCAAGTGATTTGTGTACGCTGTAAAACATGTTCAAGATCTAAGAACACCGATTACATCACCACGTTACACCCAACATTCAACCTGTATTAGGCTTCTGAATTACCTCATATTGAAAATACTCAGTCGAAGGATTACACAAAAGATAAAGAGGTGAATAGCACCACTTACAGAAAGATTGGGCTTAGATCATTTATTACAACATAAGAAAAAAAAATGCACCATACATCTGTTTCGTTCCTCAAGGACACATCAGAGATGTTAAGGGCCTAATTACAAGCGGGGAATGAGGAAAATCGAAATTAGACGAAAGATGTGGTGACATCACAATTTTCTAATTTTTCATCCCCAACATGACAATAACATATTGTATCTTTAAGAAGAAATATATTACAAATATAACTTACTGTGACCAGCTGTAGGGTTCCTTGGGCCTGGCAAGTCTGCAGATAAAGGGATCCAACAAGCCATATGTCAAGGCACCCAAAAATACTCCAATTAGACTGAAAACTGAACATGTTCAGAACAAATGAGTTGTGTATCTGATGCATGTTTATTTTTAGTAAATTCATAACGCAATGAAATCGCCCTCTACAATTGTATTATAAGAAAATAAATAAATGAATAAATTTCATTAAAAAATTAATACAAATGTATACATAATTATAAGATGAATAAATGAATAAATCTCATATAAAAAATTAACATACATAATTATTAAATAAATGAATGAATAGATAAAATATGTAAATAAGGATATTATTTATTAGATGATAAAAATATTAAAAACAATACTTCACCTAATTAATCAAAATATTGTTTAAAACAATATTTGTACAGCCAATTTCCACCAATCAAAAGTTGAGATGAACGTAATCACATAACAGGATTCTCTTATTTGGGAGGGCAGACAATACAATCTACATTTTGTATCTTAAAACTAACGACAGACAGAAAAAATGACAGCCATCACGACCCATTCATATAAATGTCTACTTTCAAGATCATGTACCATCTCGGAAAAATCACCATGGTTATAGATGTTTTAGAAATATGGATATTTGTTGTAGATTTAATTGATATTTACATTTTCAGGTGAAGGAGACAACCACCACATCACCTTAATCAATCCAAACATTAAAGTTTTCTCCAAGTTATATTGGTGTGATGATAAACTGTGTGATTTACACAACCCTAGCACGTGATTAAATACTTTTATGACTGTATGAACAAACAGCTGGTGCTAGTGTCTTTAACTGAGAAACATAGTACTTACTTGCGTTAGGGACCCAGGCACCGATCTGAGCTAAAATCATACCAGGACACTGCAAAATAAACACGCCAATTGTAAAGACTCGATATTATTTAACTGTTCTGCTCTCAGTGTAATGACACTTATTACCTTTACTGTATAATAGATTCCATGAAAACAATCGCGAAAATGTCGACATGTCAATAAGATATAAAGATTAAAGTCGTATTTCGGATTTAGGCATACTAGATTCTATTTCTCACCGATCCAGCCATGGTCATTCCGATTCCCAAAATAAACGGGCCAAGGATGCTAGTCAATATTCCTTTCTCACTGAAACAGCAGATGAAGTCACGCATGGCGTTGTCCATGTACGGTCTAGTCTTAGGAATGGCCGTCAAAACAACAAAACAGAGCTGGCCTGTAAAAAGGCAGGGGAACCATTTTAAATATATGATACATTACTATTCTCCCTATCCATAAAAGGTTTGAATTTTCTCTGGTTTAACACCCCATGAACAGCCAGGATAATTTTGAGGTAAGGTCTCTATGTAGTTAGTAGCTAGTGACTGCCTTACTGAAAACAAAGGGGAGAGGAGGTCCGCCGTATATAATACAGAGTAACTAAGGCACAGTGTCTCGCCCAGGTGCACAACCACGACAGGTTTGTTTCTCAGCTTCCCGAGAAACACAAACCACACACCTCAGATCTCTACCTGATGTTGCAGACCCCACCAAAAGGCTTGCATCGCCAGTCTAACCGATATCAGGCTTAATGATGAAGAATAGATATATTCACCTTCTAAAATATTTACAAAAGACACACAAGTGAATAACACATTTTAATATAAATTTAGAGTTAGATAGAGTATATCCAATTATTGAATTAAACTACATCATACAGACGTTTCCTCTTTCTATGGCTCGTCAGAGGTGATGCTAGGGACTTTAAATTGAAGCACCTGAGTCGACTAAGAAAATCCTAAGTGACTCAAGGAAAAGGCGAAATCTAGATGGGTGAGCTGTACTAACCCAATAATTCAGTATATTTCGTAATTTTCTGATACCAAATAATTTTAGAACAACGTCAACTATTTCACAGTTAGAATATACTAGTAAGTGTATTCGGCTTCTGTTGGCAATCACACGGCCATGATCACTCATGCTAATCAAATATATGATGTGTTTATAATCTTATTCCAATCAAGATTTTTTTAAAATGAGAACATTAAAACTAATCACAGGATGACATAAATCTTGTAAATAAAGATAAAAATAAAACTTTATAACATGGAATCTAAAACAGAAGATGAAAAGTCACGTGTAGTTTCGTTAAGATTAAACTAAATAGTATTGCCTTTATATATGAAAAAATGTGTTAAAAAAGGTTCATCTGTAATGAGACTTACCCGCGGCTGTTGCTGATAAAAA